>NC_136965.1:1117500-1140000 GCF_032717465.1 Coenobita brevimanus
GGAATAGAGTTGTTTTCGTCTTTTTCCCTCTTTCCTTCCTCTTTTCTTTCCTTCCTTCGCCTCAGACTCCCCCTTCTTTCTTTCCCCCTCCCTTTTCTTCCTTTCCTTCATCCCTCTACCTCTTTTTTCCCCTCCTCCTTCTCCTCCCTTCCCTTCCTTCATTTTCAGTCTCGATCCCTTCTTTTCCTCCACGTATTCCATCCTTCCTTCATCCTTCTCTATTTTCCCTCCTCCTTCTCTCTCCATCCCTTCCTTCATCTTCAATCTCCTTTCTTCCTTTCCTTCACATTTTCCTCCCTTCCTTCATCCACCTTAATTTTCTCCTCTCATTCCTCGCTCCTTCCTTTCCTTCATCCTTCGTTTTCTCCTCTCATCCCTCCCTCCTTCCCTTCCTTCTGCCTCCTTCTCCTCTCCCTCTTTTTCCTCCATCCCTCCATCCATTAACACACCACCTCACTCTATTACCCTGTTTCTTCATCCTATCTTTCTCTGGGGCTTTCACTACTGCCACCATTACCACCACTACTTCCATCAATTCACTGCCACCATCAATACACAACCACCATCAATCCACCACTATTACCACCACAACCAATATCTAACACAATCATCACTACTAACATCATCATCATCATCAACATCACCATCACCAATCCACTTCTGCCAACATTGCTAACACCACCTAACTTAATTGTGCCAACCCCTACCATCACCACCACCATAACTGCCACCACCACTACCACCAATTCAACAACCATCACCTCAACTACCCACATCACCACCAACACCTCTACCACACCCACCAAAATCACCCCAACCATCATCATCACCATCACCACCACAACCACCAATCCTCTCACTCTACACCACCACCACAACCACCAATCCTATCACTCTCCACCACCACCACAACCACCAATCCTGACACTCTCCACCACCACCACAACCCCACCACAACTACCACAATTACCACACATATCAAGGCCACTTTCATCATAGTGCACATGGTAGGGGTCCCTCATTTCTGCACGATTATTACTATAATTAAAACCACTATGACCTAAACTACATTAATTACCAAACAACCACTACAACAATTAGGGCTGTGACCTGACCTGACCCTACCATTGCTACCATTCCCTGACCTACCATTCACTGCTACCTGACACATCTGTAGGTACCATAAAGTCGACTACCATTACTACCAATCATACCTCTTGCTTCTACTACTACTACCATCATCATTACTACCACAACTACTACCACCATCACAACCATTGCCACCAAAACAACTACCATCACCACCCTAGCCACTACCACTACCACAACCATACCAACCATCATCCTAACCATCACAGCTACCACACTACCACCTAAACTACCAAAACCCTGCCTCTCACTAGAAGCGGTGGCAGTCAAAAGCCATTCAGCAAAGTACCACTGGCCTCATTATGCAGCCATTATGCCCTGCCTAACCCTGCCTCGCCCTGGCTCACCCTAACTGCCTCACCGTACCTGCCTCTCCCTACCTGCCTCACCCCCCTGGCCCACTTTACCTACCTCAACCTCCCTGCATCATTCCTACCACAACCCTACCACCACCTGCCTCTCCATTACCTTATTCCCTCCCTTCTGCCTCATCTGCCTGCCTCAATCCTGCCTCACCTGCCTCGCTCTCGTCCCTAATCCTTTCCTAGTATTAATTACTTTTCTTTCTCTCTTTCTACCTAACTCCTGCCTCTCTCTCTCTCTCTCTCCCTCGTCCCCAACCTACCATCACGTCTCCTAACTCAGCACCAATTTTCAGCACATATCCTCCCCTCCCCCCCCTCTCTCTCTCTCTCTCTCTCCCTTCCTTACCTTCCTTAACTCGCAGCATCTTTCCCCCCCCTTCTCTCTCTCTCCCTTTATCTTCCTTTGCTTATATTTTTGCTTCTCATAGTTTCTTTCCACACACTCTCTCTCTCTCTCTCTCTCTCTCTCTCTCTCTCATTATTCTCTCCCCTCTCCTTCTCCCTCCATCATCACTCAAATCATTAACTCTCTCATCTCTCTTGCTGCCTCTCTCTCTTTTGTCATTTTCTCTCATTGCCACCCCTTATTCTTCTTCATCATCTCCTCTCCCACCTTCGCTATTGTTTATTTCCTCCCTTAATCAGCGTCTCTCTTCTGGTTCTCTCATTTCCTTCCTTCCTTCCTCCCTTCCTTCTTTCCATTCTTCCTTCTTTCTTTCCTTTTTGTTCTTTCTTCCTTCCTTTCATCCTTGCTTCCTGCCTTTATTGTTTTTTGCTTTCCTCTGTTCATCTCACTTTCGTTTCCTTGTCCCTTCATTCCTTCTTTCTTTCTTCCCTTCTCTCATTCTTTCTCTCTTCCCTTCTCTCATTCTTGCAGTTCATTCCCTGACTTCCGTGTCTCTTTTCCTGTCTTCCCTCTTCCTTTTCTTCTCCCCTTTCCTCTACTTCTCTTCCATCATTCTTTTTAAAAAACGTTCTCGATTCTACGTATATGTGAGTTTGTACGTACAGATACACACACATGTATATCAAGTGTAACGACAAACATACATACAGAACACACACACAGACAGACAGACAGAGAGAAAGACACAGAGCATAAATGAGATAAGATTCAATGAGAGCTACAGAGACGATGTAAATATTAAAAAGAATGATATTATTATTATTAGCAACAACAGCAACACCAAAAATAATCTGATTATAATGATGATGATTATGACGATTATAAAGACTGTAATGGAAAATAAAAGTAAGAACAGAGAAAAGAGGAGAATAAAGACAGAGAAGAAGAAGGAGAAGAAGAAGAGGAAGATGAGGAAGAAGGAAGGAGGAGGGGAGAGAGAATGAGAAATACTATTATAAATTGATATGGAAACCCAGAACGTGTGTTTGTGTGATATATAGGAGAGGGAGAGAGAGAGAGAGAGAGAGAGAGAGAGACGAATGAGTGTACTCTGGGTGGATAGATGGGCAGATTGATAGATAGATGCAGAAAAATAGATAGATAGATAGACAGACAGACAGATAGATAGATAGATTGATCGCTTATATCCTATTTTATGTTATTTTATATGGTTATCTCTCTCTCTCTCTCTCTCATCTCTCCATTCCTTCATATTTTTTTCTTCTCTCCTTCCTCCTCCTCCTTTCCCTCCCTCCCTCCCTCCCTCTCCTCCTGTTCTCCTCGGCTGTCTATGGTCATGCCAGCTCAGCACTCTCTCTCTCTCTCTCTCTCTACAGGAAACACACACTCCTCTTTATTTACAAACTCTCTTCTCCATTTGCTCTCTAATCTCTTTCTCCTCTTCCTCTTTATCTCTCCCTACTGCCTCTCTTTCTCTCTATCTCTCCCATTTCTTCCCTCCATCCCTCTCATTATCTCTATCTCTACTGCTTTCCTTCAGTCGAACAGCCCATCCTCTCTCTCTCTCTCTCTCTCTCAATCAACCAATTCTTCTCATCGTCCTTCCAACGCCATCTTTTTTCTTTATATTTCTCTCTCTCTCTCTCTCTCTCTCGCTCATTATTGCTTGATCTTCCTCCCCTCCGTTCGTCCCTTAACGCCTGTCATTCAGCCCATTATTTTTCAGTCTCCCTTGCAATCTCGTTTTCTTTGCAGTTTTTCTCCCAATAATCCATTTTTTATGACTTATTTCCTTCTCTTTTTATGTGACGCGATTCCTTCCTCCTGTCTCTCCCTGTCTATCTATCTTTCTATCTATCTGCTTATCTATCTCTCCCGCTGTCTGTTGTGAAATGCCAGACGTACTCTCTCTCTCTCTCTCTCTCTCTCTCTCTCTCTCTCACGAAATAAAGACACATATCAACTCTTTCACATAGATGGTATGCTATGTCACTGTTCCTTCTCCCTAACCTACCTACCTACTTACCTACCTACCTACCTACTTACCTACCAACCTACCTACCTACCTACTTACCTAACTCCACGTCTTTTATTGATTCTTTCCTCCATTTTTCTTTCCTCCTTTTCTTCTCACTCCTATCTACCTTCCTACCTACTTACCTACCTCCTCCTCTTCTCTCTCTCTCTCTCTCTCTCTCTCTCTCTCAGACCAATAAAGATAGTAATTTGTTTTTCTTTCATTTTCATTTGCTCTCTACATCTCACTCTTTTCCTCCTCCTCTCTTCTTCACTCTTCTTCCTCTCTCTTAGACGATTTATTATCTTCTCTCTCACTTTCTTTAATACCCTCTCTCTCTCTCTTTCAAACACTTTACAGCTCTCTCTTCTTCCTTTTCTCTTCTACATCACATCTTACATATCCTCCTCTTTTTCTCTTTTCTTCTCTCTCTCATTCACATCTTCCTCTTCTCCCTCCTCTTTTCTTAAACCTATCTTACATTCTCTCACTCTCTCAATTTCTTTCTTATGTCTCTCTCTACTCTCTTTTCTCTCCTTCCTTCCCTCCATTCTCCCTCTTCACCTCCTTCTCCCTCCTCCCCTCTCTTTTCCTCCCTTCCTCCTCCTCCTCTCTCCCTTCTCCTCTCCTTCTTCATCCAACATCTTCTACCTCCTTCTCCGCCTATTTAGCTTTTCTCTACCCTTCTCTCTCTCTCTCTCTCTCTCTCTCTCTCTCTCCCAATTAATATTTACACTTCCACTGCCTTCCTTTCCTTCCATTCCCCCTTCCTCCCTCCCTCCCTTCCTCCCTCCCTCCCTCAACCACATCCTCAAGCCAAAATCGTCCCCCTGGGCACCCCCAACTTGACCCTCTCTCTCCCTCTCTCTCTCTCTCTCTCTCTCAGACGTGACTTACAGGGCGTTAGTCTTCGTCTCTCCGTCTTCCATCTATTCTAATTCTTCCTCATCTTTTATCCCTTCATCTCTCCTTCCTTCCTTCCTTCCTTCCCTCGTGGGCTTTGTTCTTCCCCTACGTTCATTATTCTTTCATTTTTCCAAATCCTCCTTCCTTTCGCCTTCCTCTCCTCTTGTGACAGATCTTTGCTCTCTCTCTCTCTCTCTCTCTCTCTCTCTCTCTCTCTCTCTCTCTCTCTCTCTCACACACACACACACACACATTCAGTTGCAGTGCAGTTGCTGTTTTTACATGTGCAGCACTGAAAGACACATCGTTGCGTGACCAAGTGGGGCTGCTTTGCGAGGAGTTGCGTGCGTGTGCGTGTGTGTGTGTGTGTGTGTGTGTGTGTGTATGAAAAAGGAGAATACGAGACGAATATATGAGAGAGAGAGAGTGTGTTTACCTCTTCGTACCACACACCTGTCCCCCCTACCCCCACCTCCACCCCTCTATCTACCCTCCTCCACCCTCTCCCCCACCCTGCCACCATCCACTCACATGCTTAAAGTCTTCATGTATAGGTAAACGCTTGTCTAAGTTTCAATGGGATCTTAAGTACTTCTAATACTTGGACTTGAGAAAAACGCTAAGATATTTGGTTATGGAATGGCCTTGTCTCTGTCTGTCTGTCTCTCTGTCTCTGAATAGGTGATAGGTCGTTTGTATCGCTTCTTTGTGGTGGTGATGATGATGATGATGATGATGAAGATGATGATGGTGGTGATGAAGGTGAAGACGATGATGATGATGATGATGGTGGTGGTGATGAAGATGAAGACGATGATGATGATGATGAAGATGATGAACACAATGATGATGGTGATGATGGTGGTGATGAAGATGAAGACGATGATGACGATGATGATGATGATGGTGGTGGTGATGAATGTGAAGACGATGATGATGATGATGATGATGATAAAGACGAGGGCAATACTGTGTGGGTGGAAGGTATACGATATTGAAGGACTGAGGGAGCGTTTGTCTTCCTCTCTTGTACTGCTGACAAGGATAGCCCGTAGATGTCTCCCGGAGCAAGATGAAGGAGAGAGGTAAGGAGGAGGGAAGGAGGGAGGGAAGGAGGAGGGAAGGAGGGAGGTGAGGGAGGGAAAGGGAGGAGGGGAACGATAAAAGAAACAGAAGCTGCAGCAAGATCAAGGAGGGAGGGAAGACGGAGGGAAGAAGGGAGGTAAGGAGGAGAGAAGGATGGAGGTAAGGAAGAGAGAAGGAGGGAGGGAAGGAGGAGAGAAGGAGGGAAAGGAGAAAGATAGGATGACGTAAGAAATAGGAGAAGCTGGTGCAAGATGAAGCAGGAGGGAAGAAGGAGGGAAGGAGGAGGAGAGGAAGATGGAGGGAGAGGAGGAGGAGAGGGAGAGGGAGGGGGAGAGAAGGAGCAAGAGAAGGAAGGGAAATCGAGGTAGGAAAAGAAAGTGTATATGTTTGGCGAGAGAGAGAGAGAGAGAGAGAGAGAGAGAAGGGGGGAGAAAGACACCAATCCTAGATAACCGTGACGAGAGGACGACCGCCAATTTGAGAGAGAGAGAGAGAGAGAGAGAGAGAGAGAGAGAGAGAATAACGAAGGGAGAGGAGAGGATGGAAGGATGAAAATTTAAGAATGGAAGAAAGGAGAGATGGAGGCTTAGAAAGGGAGGAAGGAAGGGAGGGAGGGAGGGAGAGAGGAGGGAGGGAGGGAGGGAAGAAATTTATGGAGGGACGGAGGGAAGAGGCTTAAGGGGATGGAGGAGAGGAGGAGATATAGGGGAGGGAGATACTGGAGAAAGAAAATTGAGAGAGAGAGAGAGAGAGAGAGAGAGAGAGAGAGAGAGAGAGAGAGAGAGAGATTATGTAACCAAACCTAAAAATATCCAAAACACACAAACACACACACACACACACACACACATACCCCCCCACACACATCCCCCTACACACACACACACACATACACCCCCGACACACATACACACACACAGATGGCGGGGAAAACACACTACCCCGCTCTCCCACTGCGAAAGCGGGTGTAATGACGCTCTCGTTCTGAAGAGGCTGTCATTCAATAAAGATTCCATTACCGGTGACCAGTGAATAAGGTTAATTGAGTAGTCTGGAATTATTTTTTTATGGGTGGGTTTTTAAAAATATTTAGATCGAGAGAGAGAATAAATGGTAAAATGAAAGAGTGTAATTGTTCCATTAATTCCAGAGAGAGAGAGAGAGAGAGAGAGAGAGAGAGATACATTGCAAGTTCCATTACTGTGCAAGTGCTTTTTGATAATATACTGGCGTGATGGTATGGAATTAATAGGCTTAGTCTGGTATTCTGGTATGAAATTGGTATATGTATCTTAATATATATATTTTTGGATCCTCAATACGTATATGTAGTGGTAGTAATAGTCCTAGTTGTAGTAGTAGTAGCAGTAGTAGCAGTAGATGAGAGTGGGTATAGAGTGGATGAGGTATGGTGCGGGTAACTGAGTGTGGATGTGGTGGAGAGAAGGTAAGGGGATTCATGGTGTGGGGAAGATGGTGGGGGAGGAATGGGGGTGTGGGTGCGGGTGGGGGTGGGGAAAGAGCAAGGAATGACAGTGTGGATTTGGAGGTGTGGGTGGGGGTCAATAAGCAGAGAGTGGGAATGTAGGTGGGGGTGGAGAAAGGAGGAAGGAAGGTGCAGGGAGAATGGCTATGGGTAAGAGGGTGGAGGGAAGGAAGGAGGGTGTAGGTAAAGGGGGTTGGAGATTACATTGTGGTTTTATATTAAGAAATGTAATATTCTAGCACAGGGAGCAATCATCACTGACTTATAAAATTAATGGAATTAGTACTGGTGAAAGTTAAAGAGAGAATTATCTTTACCAACACCTCTTCGTGAAATAACAAACTAATTATTGCAGTAGTAACAGAAGAACAGGTGCCGCTGAAGCAGGTAAGCCAAAATTTCCAATCACTCAATAAAAAGAGATAATTTACCAACTCTCTCCAGGATATTTACCGCCATCTTCACCATCACCATCACCACCACCACCACCACCACCACCACCACCACCGCCACTATCACCACCATCCCAATCCATATGCCAAAGAAAAAATATCCTTCCCCCATTGTCTCCATGATATTCACAATCTTCCCTCTGTCACTCAGAAATATCCCCCCCTTCTTCTCTCCAAATCTTCCCTCCCCCTCCCCCCCCTCCCTTTCCCTCGCCCCCTCCCCCTGTAAGATCTTCTCCGTAAGGCTAACCTCTTTCCTCTGACAAATTCTTTCTTCCTCTCTCTCTCTCTCTCTCTCTCTCTCTCTCTCTCTCATAATTTCATTTTATTTCCCCCCTCTTTCCTCCCCTCTGCTTTTACGCTTCTTATGATCTCGTTTCTTCCATTTGGTCTGTCTGTCTGTCGCTCTCTCTCTCTCTCTCTCTCTCTCTCTCTTTTTCTCCCATCTCAAATCCCTTCCCCCTTATCTCTCTCTGTCCTAGTCAAGACGAGTTCTTCTTTCTCTCCATTATCTTTCATTTATCTTTGCTCCCCCTCCCTACCTCCCTCTCTCTCTCTCTCTCTCTCTCCAAATCCCTCCACCTTATCTCCCTTTCCCTTCCTCTGTTCGGCTTCAGTCTGCCACGTACGTAACAAAGCTTTGAGAGAGAGAGAGAGGGAGAGAGAGAGAGAGAGAGAGAGAGAGAGAGAGAGAGAGAGAGAGAGAGAGAGAGAGAGAGAGAGAGAGAGAGAGAGAGAGAAATGTACCCCATTTCTCCTCCTCTCAGTTTTCTTCCTCACACTCCCCTCCTACTCATTTCTCTTACTCTCTTTTCTTCCAAACTCTCTCTCTCTCTCTCTCTCTCTCTCTCTCTCTCTCTCTCCCTGCCAGCTATAAAACCGGTTGAGTCAGCCTTACCAGAGTCAGCCTGTCAGCCGTCCAACCATCCTGTCTTTCCTTTGGTCTGGCCTCGCAACCTTGTCCTCGTCTGTCCTCGAACCATTGTCCTCGCACCCTTGTCCTCGTCTGTCCTGTCCATCCATCCACCTATCTATCTATCTATCTATTTATCTATCCATCTGTCTATCCATCCATCCAATCAACCACCTATCCATCCATTCATCTTTCTCTATCAATCCATCTATCTATCTAGCTATCTGTCTATCTATCTATCCATCTATCTATCTATCTATCTACCACCAGCGTCCTTCATACTGGGTTTTATCGTTCCCTAATTCCAGCATCTCCGTCTCCTTGGTTTTTGTTCCTTCATCTTGCCCTCCCTCCTTCGTCTTCATTACGTCTTTTTTCCTTCGTCGCCTCCTTCCTTCTTCCTCTCTTCTTTCCTCCTCTCTTTCCTCCTCTTTTCTTTCCCCCTCCCTTCCTTCCTCCTCTCTTCCCTCTTCCTTCCTCCTCTTTTCTTTCCTTCTCCCTCTTTTCTTTCCTTCGTCCTTCCTTCCTCGTCTTTTCTTTTTCCCTTTCTTCCTTCCTCTCTTCCCTCCTTCTCTCTTCCTTCCTCCTCTCTTCTTTCCTCCTCCCTTCCTTCCTCCTCCTCTCTTCCTTCCTACTCTTTGCTCTCTTTCTCTTTATCTACTCTCTAATCCGATATTCCTTTCTATTCAATATTATTTCTTACCTTCCTTCTCTTCTTCTCTCTTCCTTCTCCCCTCTTTCTCTCTTTCTCTTTATCTGCTCTCTTTCCTTATTTTCCTGTTTGTCTGATGGTCTTCCCTCCTTCCTCCTCTCTAACTCTTCTGCTCTCTTTCTTCCTCTTCTCCTTCCTGTCTCTGCATTCCTCCTCTTTTCCTCCTCGTTTCTCTCCTCATTCTTTCTCCTCTCTTCCTCTTTATTCAGTACTCTTTTCCGCCTTCCTTCTCTCTTTCCCCGATTTTTTTCTTTCATTGATTTATCTTTATCTTGTTCCTCTTCTAGTCCATCCCTCTCTCTCTCTCTCTCTCTCTCTCTCTCTCTCTCGTTACGGTACGTTTTTTATGGTCTGTTTTCTTTCTCTAATTGTCAGGTCTCTCTCTCTCTCTCTCTCTCTCTCTCTCGTCACGCCTCTTACCTCCACGAACAAGACCCACTGAACCCCAAGCAAAATAGCAGACGATTTTTCCTCTGACGGAACCGGGTCACTGGAAGATTTTTATTCTGATTCGTCTATCTATCTATCTATTGCCAGACGCCTTAATCCCGTAAGGGGTGGCCAGAAACAAATCGCCTCCACGTCGCCCTGTCCGCTATTTCACAGCCCTGCTCCCAGCTCACACACCCCTCTCTCATATACCTCTCCACTCCATCCCTCCATCTCATCCTCGGCCTCCCCCTCCCTCTCCCCCATCCACCTCACTCACATACACTCTCCTCGTCAGTCTCTCACTCCCCATCCTCTCCACATGGCCGTCCAATTCGATGAGGCTTAGTAATGAGGGCATGAATGAGTCTCCTTGGTTACTATCGGGTATTCGACCTCATCTGAAGGGGGAAGTGCCTCAAGCTTTTCAAAACTAGTATCTGGTTACCCGAGTGCATTCATTAGCGAAGATGTATTTACAATTATCATTACGTATTACAGTAAATGTTTTTGACGATAAGGTTAATTAAATCATATATATTTAATTATTTGCTGAGAATACTTTACAAATGATGCCACACAACGTCTATCCTGTGGCCAACGTGTGAAATATTCAGTTCTCCCGCCAAGTCAAAAGGTTTAGACTGTTTGAAGAGATCTTTGACTGTTCCAATATTAAAGGAAGTTAAATTATACGTCATTATTAACACAATATGATGATCCGCCTGAAGAACTGAAAATTTGACACATATCTGATAGACTCTGTAAGGCCTTTTTTTATTATTACTCTATGCAAATAACTATATATATATTTATTTATTTACTTAAAGAACCTTACTATCAGAAACCTTCCACTACCTACACTTGTAATGCTTTAATAGCCAGTCGTCGATCCATGAAATTCGGTCTTACGTATGAGGTACTAAGTCTCCTTGGTTACTATTCAAATCGACTCTCCACTCTGACTACACTTCCAAAATTTTAATATCATACTTACACACACATACATACATACCGGTACATACAGGCATACATACATTCACACATACACGCATACATACATACACTGACTCTCACCTCTTCTTACCTTCCTTAATAATTCATCTCAGAATATTCTACATCCTAAAAACACATTCTCTCCCTACTTACATACTCTCCATCCTACCTACCCTACTTACATGTCTACTTACCTGGCTCCTACCTACTGATTAATCTATTTACCATACTACCTGCCTACCTACCTGCCTATCTACCTACCTACCTACCTACCTTCCTTCATTTTTTTTTGCCTACTTACCAGTCTACCAACTTATCTCCCTACCTACTTGCCTGCCTACCTACCTACCTACCTGCCTCCCTTCCTCCCTCCCTACCCCACCTCCTCATTTTCTCCTCATTGATTCCTCTACCTACCTACCTTCCTCCCTGTCCCACCTCTCTTCCTCCTCTCCTCTCTACCTACCTACCTACCTACCTACCTCCCTGTCCCACCTCTCTTCCCCCTCTGCTCTCCATTATTTTCCTACCTTCCTACCTACCTACCTACCTACTTAACCTCCACTTCCTCCTCTCCATACATCCACTCACTTCCTCTCACCCATAATATATTAAGCAGACCCCAGCTACCAACCAAAGAATATATATGAATTTGCAATGTTTCTCTCTCTCTCTCTCTCTCTCTCTCGCTCTCGGGAACATTATAAAAGCGAGGTCATTAATTATACAAGTGACAAGACTCGGATTCTCTCTCTCTCTCTCTCTCTCTAATATATGCTCAAACTTCTGCAATAACACACTAAGTCTTTCAATTAACATCCAAACCACAACACCAAGTAAGCACAACACTCTCTCTCTCTCTCTCTCTCTCTCTCTCTCTCTCTCTTTCTCTCTCTCTCTCTCTTTCATTGGTATATAAGTATTAGGAGAAAATATTTGCAAAAATAACAGAATATTACTTGACAGAGGAGAATAATTGTGAGAGAGAGAGAAAGTAAGAGAGGGGGGAAAGGGGTAGGGGAAGAGGGCTACGAAGGGAGGAAAAGGGGGGGATGAAGAGGGGGGAAGGGGGACCAGGAAGGGGAAGGGGAGGCTTGGAACTGAAGAGGCCTAAAGAATGGGAGGAGGGGGGAAAAAGGGAGAGGGGTGGGGAGGGGAAAGGGAGGAGGGGGAGGCGATGTTAGGGAATGGGGTATGGGGGGAGGGGAGGAGGAGTTGGGAGGGGGCTAGGAGGGGATGGGGAGGGGAAACAGAAAGTGAAAATGATGGAGGTGAAAGATGGGGAAGGTGGGGAGGAAGAGGGGAAGGGGTGGGGAAGGGAATGGGAGGGGAGGGGAGGGGAAAGAGAGAGAACTGATAATGTGAATTTATAAACGTATGTATGGAGATAAACAGATAAATAGATAGTTAGATAGACAGACAGACACAAACAAAGAGACAGACAGACAGATAGATAGATAGACAGATAGACAGACAGATAGATAGATATTGCTAACACTTCAAGTACTGAGCCTGAGTTTATACCGGATTCGAGGTTCAGTAAATTAGTGATCCAGGAACAGATGGGCTCTCTCTCCCCCCTCCCTCTCTCTCTCTCTCTCTCTCTCCGTGTACGTCCTCCATGTTCACCTAAAGAGAGAGAGAGAGAGAGAGAGAAACAGACAGACAGATAGACAGACACAGACATAAATAGATAGAAACTCAATACAGTCTATCCCAACTACATCTAAATGCTCAGAAAAAGGCCAAAGGTTAAGGGCATTATCTTTCCCCAGTACGAACTAAACAAGGGAAGATTATGCACTGGCCTACCCTGACCATCCTACCGAAAAAAAAACTGTCGTAAGTAATTTTCGTCTCGTAACTAAGATTTATTTATGAAGTTACGCCACGAAAAAAAAACACTAGGAAGATTTAACTGTCTCCTTCCTCTTCCTGGGAATAGAAATCTGAGTTACGAAGGAATTTGATCGTAAGTGCATTATATATTTTATCTTAAGATTTTTACTGTGTGGCTTTAATATTCTGGCTTGGTGATCTGTTAAAGTGTGTGTGTGTGTGTGTGTGTGTGTGTGTGTGTGTGTGTGTGTGTGTGTGTGTGTGTGTGTGTGTGTGTGAGAGAGAGAGAGAAATGGAGGGAACAGGGAAGGAGGGAAATCAGAATACAAGGGAGGAAGAAGAGGGGAAGAAGAAGGAGGAGGGAAGGAGGAGGAGGAGGAGGAGAGAAGACAATGAGGAGAGAGGAAGAAGGAACTGGTAGGGAAAAGGAATAAATGAAGACGAAACAAGAGAGAGAGAGAGAGAGAGAGAGAGAGAGAGAGAGAAGAGAGGGAGGAGGAGGAAGAGGAGGAGGAGGAAAGAAAGAAGTAAAGAAAATAAAAAGAAAATGAAGGAAAGGGAATTAAGAAAAGGGAAGAAGAGGAACGCAGGAGGAGCGACAACTGGGAGGAAAGATGGAGGAAAGGAGACAGGAAGGAAAGGAGAGAGAGAGGAAGCTAGGATAGAGGAAGAAAGGAGAGAGGAGGGAAGGAGAGAGGAGGAAAGAAGGAGGAAAGGAGAGAGGAGGGAAGGAGAGAGGAGGAAAGAAGGAGGAAAGGAGAGAGGAGGAAAAATAGAGAGAGAATGATAGTGTAAGAGGAACATTAGTCTTGGTGGGTAGTGTGTTAGTCGCGGTGATGGAGAGAGAGAGAGAGAGAGAGAGAGAGAGAGAGAGAGAGAGAGAGAGAGAGAGAGAGAGAGAGAGAGAGAGAGAGAATGCAAATCAGGGAAAGGAATCACAGAACGAGAGACGAGGAGGAGGAGGAGGAGGAGGAGGAGGAGGAGGAAGAAGAGATATAACCTGAAAAACGAAGAGAAAACGAAAGATAAGAAGGGAGAGAAGATTCAAGAAAGTAAAAGACAAATGAAGTATTTTTCCTAACTCAAAATTTGCCCGAAAAATGTACTAAATGGACATCGAAAAAATTATATATATTATGTTGATTCCTGATTAAGCAGAGAAAAATGTAAAAACAGAGATAAACAAAGTATGGTTGAGAGTCACTGCAATTCCAGTCTCAACTTCGCCCTTATGCTCACATTTACTAAGGCGTATGCTTACACACACACACACACACACACACACACACACACACACACACACACTCTCTCTCTCTCTCTCTCTCTCTCTCTCTCTCTCTCTCAATCTGTATCACGTCTTCCACCCATCATCACGTCTCCTAACTCAGCACCAATTTTCAGCACCCCTCATCTCTCTCTCTCTCCCTCTCTCTCTCTCCCTCTCTCTCTCTCTCTCTCTCTCCCGCAACACATCCTACTTCGGTATTCAGCCAGGACTCGGCACAATTCAGCTCGTGTTGTCGAAGGCTTGTGTTTACCCTAATCAGCTGATACGATGGGAGCGCCTGCCTCCGTTTTCTTTCCCCCATTTTCTTCTTCTTCTCAGACGCGTTTCTCTCCTCTCTCTCTCTCTCTCTCTCTCTCTCTCTCTCTCTCTCTCTCTCTCTCAAGGCGGTATTTTGGAAGATTCGAGTTGATTATGGCAGTCAAGAAGGGAAGAAGGGGTGGATAGCGATGGATGAGACAGATAAATATATTAAATAGATAGAACAGACAGGAGGAACAGAGGTAGACAGGAGTAGATAGATGAAGGATAGATAAAATAGACAGAGTGGAATGTGATAGATAGATGGGAAAATATGGGAATAGAAAAACAGACAGATGCGATAGATAAAATGGAATTGATGGATGGATGAGAGAGAGAGAGAGAGAGAGAGAGAGAGAGAGAGAGACTGGGGTATTGACAGTCGTGATGTAAGTGGATATGCGTGTGTGTGTGTGTGTGTGTGTGTGTGTGAATAGGGATATGCTTTATCTCTTCCGGGGGTAAAGCCTCAACCAATACGAGGGATCTCCAAAAGACGTGAACTGCTCTCTCTCTCTCTCTCTCTCTCTCTCTCTCTCTCTCTCTCAGTAATTCCTCATCCTATCTCCTCTCTTTATCGCTTCTATTTCTCCATCTCTCTTCCTCCAAAATCTGCCTCAGTCTCCCCTCCTCCTTCCCTTTCTCTCATTTCCAGAGAATTACAGTCCCTCTTCTCGTATATTCCACTATTTTCTTTTCCTCCACGTCTCTCCCTCTCCTCTCTCTTCCTCCCTTCATCTTTCCCTCCATTTTTCCTCCCTTCACTTTCCTCCCTGTCGTTCTTGCCTTCTGCTCCCTTGATGCATCGTCTCATCTTACTGTCTCACTGTTTCATTCCAGCGTTTCTTGATCTCTTCTAGTTTGTTTTTATGTTTCCTTTCCTCGTTTCATTCCAGCGTTTCTTGATTTCTTACAGTTTACTATCTCTCTCTCTATTGCCAGACGCCCCAGTCCCTCATACCGGGTGGCCACAAACAAATCGCCTCCACGTCACCCTGTCCCCCGCCATTTCACTGTCCTGCTCCCAGTTCAAACCCTTTTTTCATTTCAGTTTCTCCTACTTTCTTTCCTTCATCTCCTCATTTTCCTGATTTTGTCTTTTGCATGCTTGTGAATTTTTTCCGTAATTCCTGCGTCAATTTCTCTTACTCTCTATTTTTTTTCCAGTGCTCTCTTTAATTCTCTCTACCTTCCATCTTCTCTCTTTTCTTTATTTACACCTTTATCTGATTCTTATCTTTATTATATTTTTTAGTTTGTGGATTTTTGCATCGTGTTCCGTCTTCCATATTCATTTTAATCCACCTCACTCTCTTTACCTCCTCTCTCTTCCTCCCTTCATCTTCCCCCCCTCTCTTCCTCACTTCATCTTCCCCCCCTCTCTTCCTCCCTTCATCTTTCCCTCCCTCTTCCTCCCTTCATCTTCCCCCCCTCTCTTCCTCCCTTCATCTTCCCCCCCTCTCTTCCTCCCTTCATCTTTCCCTCCTCTCTTCCTCCCTTCATCTTCCCTCCTCTCTTCCTCCCTTCATCTTTCCCTCCTCTCTTCCTCCCTTCATCTTTCCCCCCCTCTCTTCCTCCCTTCATCTTCCCCTCCTCTCTTCCTCCCTTCATCTTCCCCCCCTCTCTTCCTCCCTTCATCTTCCCCCCCTCTCTTCCTCCCTTCATCTTTCCCTCCTCTCTTCCTCCCTTCATCTTTCCCTCCTCTCTTCCTCCCTTCATCTTCCCCCCTCTCTTCCTACCTTCATCTTTCCCTCCTCTCTTCCTCCCTTCATCTTTCCCTCCTCTCTTCCACCCTTCATCTTCCCCTCCCCTCTTTCTCCCTTCATCTTCCCCCCCTCTCTTCCTCTCTTCATCCTTCCCTCCTCTCTTCCTCTCTTCATCTTTCCCTCCTGTCTTCCTCCTTTCATCTTTCCCTCCTCTCTTCCTCCCTTCATCTTTCCCTCCTCTCTTCCTCCCTTCATCTTCCCCCCCTCTCTTCCTCCCTTCATCCTTCCCACCTCTCTTCCTCTCTTCATCTTCCCCCCCTCTCTTCCTCCCTTCATCTTCCCCCCCTCTCTTCCTCCCTTCATCTTCCCCCCCTCTCTTCCTCCCTTCATCCTTCCCACCTCTCTTCCTCTCTTCATCTTCCCCCCCTCTCTTCCTCCCTTCATCTTTCCCTCCTCTCTTCCTCCCTTCATCTTCCCCCCCTCTCTTCCTCCCTTCATCTTTCCCTCCTCTCTTCCTCCCTTCATCTTCCCCCCCTCTCTTCCTCCCTTCATCTTTCCCTCCTCTCTTCCTCCCTTCATCTTTCCCTCCTCTCTTCCTCCCTTCATCTCCCCCCCTCTCTTCCTCCCTTCATCCTTCCCACCTCTCTTCCTCTCTTCATCTTCCCCCCCTCTCTTCCTCCCTTCATCTTCCCCCCCTCTCTTCCTCTCTTCATCTTCCCCCCCTCTCTTCCTCTCTTCATCCTTCCCTCGTTTCTTCCTCCCTTCATCTTTCCCTCGTCTCTTCCTCCCTTCATATTTCCCTCCTCTCTTCCTCCCTTCATATTTCCCTCCTCTCTTCATCTCTTCATATTTCCCTCGTCTCTTCCTCCCTTCATCTCCCCCCCCTCTCTTCCTCCCTTCATCCTTCCCTCCTCTCTTCATCTTTCCCTCGTCTCTTCCTCCCTTCATCCTTCCTTCGTCTCTTCCTCCCTTCATCCATCCCTCCTCTCTTCCTCCCTTCATTCCCTCCTCTCTTCCTCCCTCCATCTTCTCCCCATCACTCTCTCCTCCACACACTGCCATCTTCATCTCTCCTATGCTCATCTTTCACTCCGTCTCAAAATTTTCGGGAATGAAATGGTTGTATTATCGAGGTATATATATATTTTCTCCTTTATTTGTTAAGGTCTGACTCTTGTATTATTTTTATTTTGAGTTCTGCTTTTTATATTACTCGTTTCTCCATTATTTTCTCATTCTGTCAGTACTGTGGTTTTGTCTTCGTGATTCTCTCTCTCTCTCTCTCTCTCTCTCTCTCTCTCTCTCTCTCTCTTTAGGACAATCGGGCCAGAAATAAAGCTGGGAGACCGTAACGAGCGCTGATTAGAGTGAGAGAGAGAGAGAGAGAGAGAGAGAGAGAGAGAGAGAGAGAATCATAGCCATCATCATCATCATCACTTCCACCACCACTACCACCATTACAACCACCACCACCACCACCACCATCATCCAAACTTTTCTTCCCAGTAAAGACAGAATGAGGAAGAAAGACAGGCACCTCAAAAAAAAATAATAAAATGGAAAATAGAAGTGAGAAAAAGAAAGAACATAAAGGGAGTGTGAGGTAAAAGTGAGGCAATACGAACTAATCCTTTCCCATCCCATCAATCACAGAAAATCCTTGGAGTTTTAATCCCCCCAAGGTAGGAGGAGGAAGGGCAATAAATCACCAAAGAAATCGGCCGTAAATCACCACTCAAATCGTCCCAAAATCGCCACTCAAATCGCCATAAAAATCAGCACTCAAATTGCCCAAAAATCTCCCCAAAATCTCCACCCAAATCGCCACCCAAATCGCCTCAAAATCACCCCAAAATCGCCCCAAAATCGCCCTAAAATCGCCACTCAAATCGCTCAAAAATCGCCACCCAATCACCCAAAAATCGCCACCCAAATAGCCACTCAAATCGTCCCAAAAATCGCCACTCAAGTCGCCCAAAAATCGCCACTCAAGTCGCCCAAAAATCGCCACTCAAGTCGCCCAAAAATCGCCACACAAATCGCCCAAAAATCGCCACCCATATCGCCCCCAAATCGCACAGAAATCGCCCCCAAATCGCCCAAAAATCGCCACTCAAATAGCAAAAAAATCGCCAAATCCATCACTTAATAATCCATCATTACGATCATCATCATCATCTTTATTATTATTATTACTTTTATTATTATTATTATTAATATTATTATTATCCTGTCTATAGTCAGCATCATTACTGTCTTCGAATTCATCATCATGAGAGAGAGAGAGAGAGAGAGAGAGAGAGAGAGAGAGAGAAAGTATGTATTAATCTTAAGAGCAGTTTCTTTGATCGTAAGACATTATTCCTCATGTAATTCATCGTGGGTTTCTCTCTCTCTCTCTCCCATAACCTAGATTTATTACAGTCATCTTCACTTCATCTCTCACTCAGTTCCCAACCTCACCTCCTCTTCCATCATCATCATCATCATCATCATCACCACCACCATCAGAAACATATGAAAAGAGAGTAAACCTGCCTGAGAGAGAGAGAGAGAGAGAGAGAGAGTCAAACACTACCTCCAATCAGTTCTGGCGACTTAATAGAGTTTAAGTCGCTCACAAGAAGTTTTACGGGATGAAACCAATGAGAGAGAGAAAGCAAAAACAGAAAGGAAAAAGAAGAACTGAAGAAATTAGTATTATATAGACTCTCTCTCTCTCTCTCTCTCTCTTTCTCTAACCACGTCCGCTGGCTCACTTTCCTCGCTCACTCTCGTTACACCGGAGTCATAAGTCTTTCCTGTAACTTTCTCTAATCAGAGCAAGCCCCTCTAATCTCTCTCTCTCTCTCTCTCTCTCTCTCTCTCTCTCTCTCTCTCTCTCTCTCTCTCTCTAATTACAACTCTGCAGTCAAGATGGAGAAACGGTAATAACATTGGAGAGAGAGAGAGAGAGAGAGAGAGAGAGAGAGAGAGAGAGAGAGAGAGAGCAGAATAAAAGTTTTGAGATGAGAATTATGGGTGATTACTGAGAGAGAGAGAGAGAGAGAGAGAGAGAGAGAGAGAGAGATTCACCTTTTCCCCTCTCAACATCCCTCCTCACAGACCCTTCGTTTTAGTGAAGGTATTTTCTAGCAGAGTTATTTTCTTTAAGTCCTTGAGTGAATATGAGATTATCATTATTCCTGGCTCTTGACACTACTCTCTCACTCACTCACTTTCTTACTCTCTTACACGTTCAATCGCTCGCACACTCACATACGCATTCTAATAATTACTTAGCTACTCATTCATTGATAGATGGATAGATAGATAGACGGGCAGAGAGAGAGAGACAGAGAGACAGACAGACAGAGAGCGAAAGAAAGTCAACAGCAACCCAAGACTGCCAATCAGGGCCAAGGCGAGTGTGTGGCAGAGTATATTGTAGCTGTTGTCTTATAAATGTCGTGCCAGTATTGTACGCATTATATATCGAGTTAGAACCAAAATATTGAAACTGCCACTATCCCGGAATGGCTGAGAATCCTTTATATAATTCCTGGATACGGATTCTA
This sequence comes from Coenobita brevimanus, assembly GCF_032717465.1. Classification (NCBI taxonomy): domain Eukaryota; kingdom Metazoa; phylum Arthropoda; class Malacostraca; order Decapoda; family Coenobitidae; genus Coenobita; species Coenobita brevimanus. The sequence continues at coordinate 1,137,066 of NC_136965.1, forward strand.
ATTCTGGTCACCATCAAAATCTAATATATCGTTCCTTGAGGCATACTCTACCCCTCCTAAAAACATCATCCAAATCCATTCATAATTGTTTGAGTTATATTGCATACAGACAAACAGACAGACACACCAAAGCCACTGTAAACACACCCTCATTGGCAGAGGTAAAAAACTAAAGCCTGAAAACACTGACATAAAAAGCGAAAAAGAAAAGAGAGAAAGAGAGACAATGAAGGCGAGACATTGAGAAGACCGAGAGAAAGAAAGAGAGAAAAAGAGAGAGAGAGGGAGAAAAGAGAGGAGGAGGAATTTGTTTAACGTAATTACAGACGCGGCCGTGCTGACGAGGTAAATAGATAGACAGATGGATAAACAGATAGATAGATAGACAGATAGACATAGGCAGATGATGATACACTGAGATATATGGAGAGAGAGAGAGAGAGAGAGAGAAAGTGAGAAAACAGAGTGTGAATGTGTCAGAGAGAGAGAGAGAGAGAGAGAGAGAGAGAGAGAGAGAGAGAAAGAGAAAGAGAGAGAGAGAAAGTGAGAAAAGAGTGTGAATGTGTCAGAGAGAGAGAGAGAGAGAGAGAGAGAGAGAGTGAGAAAACAGTGTGAATGTGTTTAACGAGATTACCAAAGGGGGGGGGACTAACGAGGTGAAGAAATTGGCTTCGTTTGGAGGAAAAAGGTGGAGGAGTGGAGTTAAGTATATTCCGGAGAGAGAGAGAGAGAGAGAAAGAGAGAGAGAGAGAGAGAGAGAGAGAGAGAGAGAGAGAGAGAGAGAGAGAGAGAGAGAGATGATGATGATGATGATGAAATAACGATGGAAGAAGGAGATGGTGAAAAAGATAAAAGGGAGGAGAAGGAGGAGGAGGAGGAGGAGGAGGAGGAGAAGGAGAAGGAGGAGGAGGAGGAGGAGGAGGAGGAGGAGGGACGTAATCGACAAGGGATATAAAATGAACACATATGATCGAGTAAGAGAGGAAAGATGACGATGGTAAGATGAAGAATTTTTAACACTAGAATATGATGCTAGTCACGAAGAAGTGCCAAGGAAAGAGTGTAGAGCCATAGCATTGTCTTTTTCCACTATTCAGCCGTAACATCAGATTGACACTAGACTATGATGCTAGTCACGAAGAAGTGCTACAGAAGAGATGTTGGGCCAAAACCCTGTCTTTTTTTAACCATTCAAATTAACATTAAAATATGGTGCTAGTCACGAAGAAGTGCAAAGGAAAGGATTGAGTCAACACTTTCTGCCACTGGGTCGCAACAAAAGAAAATGATGCTAGTCACGAGGAAGTGCTAAAGAGGGGATGTAGAGCCACAACATTTTCTGTTTCTCTCTCTCTCTCTCTCTCTCTCTCTCCTGTCATCTCCTCGCTCATTTTGCTCTCATTTCCTTTTATAAATCCTCTATTTTTATTTTATCTGCATTTCCACTCATTTTTCCGTGTCTTTATTTCTGCATCTGTGTGTGTGTGTGTGTGTGTGTGTGTGTGTGTGTGTGTGTGTGTGTGTGTGTGTGTGTGTGTGTGTGCTATTAAACCGTACATAACCCTGCAGAGAATAATTATGGCAGCAATCTGTTTGGTCTGGTATTTACTGTTTATTTAACAAGTCTCTCTGTCTATCTATCTGTTTGTCTATCTATCTACCTGTCTATCTAGTTACACTACAAAAATAATCAAGCACACATTACATACACTGCATACTCTCTCTCTCTCTCTCTCTCTCTCTCTCTCTTTATGATACGGTATGTTATAATAAAATAATAATAATAATAATAATAATAATAATCTTAATAACAATAATAATAACTATCATCATCATCATCATCATCATCATCATCATCATCATCATCACAGCATACAACACAATACCACGACACGCTACACTACACCACTACCCTACACTACACTTCTCAGAACTGATGGTAGCTCTCTTATGTGATATCTTGCTGTCTTTCTACCCGACAGGTTACACTGATACCTGAAATGAAACCGCCACACACACACACACACACACACACACACACACACACACACACAGATCATTCTCCCTTCCCTCACACACACACACATCCCCATCCCTCTTCCCACCCCCCACAATTTCCCTTATCATTTCCTCTCCCCTCCCCCCTCACCCGTCACCCCCACTCCCTGACCTGACCCTCCTGACCTCATTCTACAACGTCACTCATTCTCCTCCTCTCATTCCTTTGATCTAGGAGGGCAATATTATCACATGTCATGACCTTGGTTTTAATACTGGTTGACCCTATTTCACCTGTCTTCACGTGTCACGTATGAAGGCTTTGATTGCTGGGCTGATGATCATGATGAAGATGGTGGTGGTGGTGGTGATGGTGGCTGTGGAAGTATTGATGATGATGATGATGATAATAATGATGATGATGATGATGGCTGTGGTAGTGCTGATGAAGATAACGATGATGATGATGATGATGATGATGGTGGTGGGGGTGGCTGTGGAAGTGTTGATGATGATGATGATGATAATGATGATGATGATGATGGATGTGGTAGTGTTCATGGAGATAACGATAATGATGATGATAATGATGATGATGATGGACTGCCCGATAAAACATAGGAAATCGACTATGCCAACACACTAATCACATAACAGACTCATAAAATTCATTCTCGGCTCACAGATAACAACAACATTCAGCAATACCACCTCTGTAATTCTAGATACAATAATACATTTCACCCAATTCCTTCGCTATGCAATGTGTAAGTCAATCTCTCTCTCTCTCTCTCTCTCTCTCTCTCTCTCTCTCCCTCTCTCTCTCTCCAGCCTCCCTTCTTCCACTGTCTCTCTCCCCCTTCCAATAACGCCGGCCGTTCCAAATAACATTCTCTCTCTCTCTCTCTCTCTCTCTCTCTCTCTCTCTCAAAGGATT
>NC_136965.1:1142500-1155000 GCF_032717465.1 Coenobita brevimanus
TTCCTTCCTTTCATCCTTCCTTCTCTCTTTCCCCCTTCCCTCCTTTCCCTCACTTTTTCCACCTTGCTAATCCCCAAGTTTATCCCTTCCTTGTCTGGCTTCCTCCGTTCTTCCCCTGCCTCTTCCCTCTTCCCCTTCCTCTTCCCCTTTCGTCTTTCCCTCAATCCTTTATTCACTGTTTTTATTCTCCGCCTTCCTTCTCTTCTCTTCCCTCCCCTTCTCTTCTCTTCTCTCTCTTCTCTCCTCTCCCCTCCTCTTCCTCTTCTCTTTATTTACTTTTCTTTCCCTTCGCTTGCCTTTATTTCCCTACGTTCTTTACCTCTCCATTTCCTTTCCTTCCTCTCTCCATTCCTGCATTTCCCTTCCTTTCCTATCCCTTCTCTTCTCTTCTCTTCTCTTCTCTTCCCTTCCTCCTCACTTTCCATCCCGTCCCTTCCCTTTCCTTAAGATACCTGCCCTTCCCTTCCCTCCCTAATTCCCTTCCTTTCCCTTCCCTTCCCTCCCCACAGCCCTTCCCTTCCCTTCTCGTCTACTCTCCTCTCTCCCCTTATTGCATTCCTTTTAATTAATGCCTTTTCTCCCTCTCCTCTCCTTCCCCTCTTTAATTCTTCAACTTTATTCCTCTCTTTCCTACTATCCTCAGTTATTTCCCCTTTTCCCCGCACCAGCAGACAATCGGATATACACTACTTGTCCCTAACTGTGTCACTCACTCACACACTCACTGTACCTTCCGAAAGAGTGGGGTCCAGGCCATATGGAGGGGGGAACGAAATTTTGCACAGTGACAGACCTCCAACCAGACTAGGTATTAGGCAGGGTGCGAGTCTCAAAGGGCGCCCTGCACGTGGGATAGGCACTGAAATGGATCTCGAACAAAACTGCTTTACAGTGGCTGTAGTTTTTAACCTTAGAAAACAAAATCTTGCGTATTAGTAGACCTTCACACGGACCAGGTTTTAGCTTGGGCGAGATCCCGGAGGTCGCACCCTTGTAAACAATTATTTCGTTTCCATTACAATACGGATGCGGTGGGTGCGGCTATCAAAGCTGTCCTCTGTCTTGTGTGTAACTTGTGTTCCCTTCCCTATTCCTCTCTTTCTCTCCTTTCTTTTTTTTTCCTATCTGTCCTATATTTTCTTCCCTTCTTTTCTTTGTCCCCTAATCTTTCTTCCTTTCTCTGCCTCTTTCTTTTCTCTCCATTCCTCCCTTTTTTATTTCCTTTCTTCCCTATCTTTCTTCCTTACCAGTCTCTCTCTCTCCTTCCCTCTTTTCCCCTTCCAGCAAATCTTCCTCCTCTCCATAATATCTCAGTTACATTCCCCCAGTATCTTAACAGTTTTAGCTATTCTTCTCTTTTCTTTCACTGCCCTTAACTCCTTAACATAAATTCCTGTTTTAATACATTTTTCTTTTATTTATTCATTTTTTTTATAATTCTCAGTCATTTCACTTTCTTATCTCTTTCTCTTATCTTTCAATTTCTTTCCCTCTGTCTTTTCCTTCGCTATATTTTCCATGCTTGCTTTATTAAATTCCTGTTCCTTGTACCCTATTTCGTCACTTCCTCCTCTCTCATCTCCCTACATCTTCTCTACATTTACCCTTTCCTATCTTTACCCTTCCTACTTCCTTCCTCCCTTCCCTCCTTCCTTCCTTCTTTCCTGCCTATCTCCTTTCCTTCCAACCTGCCTTCCTTTCCTTTCCTCCCCTTACTTTCCATTCTCCTCTTTCCTCTATTTCTCACCCTTTATTGCATTCCTCCATTCCGTTTAATTACTGCCTCTCTCTCTCTCTCTCTCTCTGTTATCTTTTTCTTCTTCATTCCCTCCTACCTTCTCTCCTTCCTGTTTCTCTCCACCGTTTCCTCTTATCTTCCTCTCTCTCTCTCTCTCTCTCTCTCTCTCTCTCTCTCTCTCTCTCTCTCTCTCTCTTTCTCTCATAAACACACACACACACACACACACACACACACACACACACACACACACGGAAAACCTGTCTCTGTCTCATATCTCTCTCTACATACACATATTCAATCTCTCTCTCTCTCTCTCTCTCTACACACACACACACACACACACACACACACGGAAAACCTGTCTCTGTCTCATATCTCTCTCTACATATACATATTCAATCTCTCTCTCTCTCTCTCTCTCTCTCTACACACACACACACACACACACACACACACAAACACACACACACACACCCATAACTCTCTCTCCATGTACATTTGCTTGTCTCCCATTTTGTTTCTCCTCAAAATATATATTTATTTTGTACCAGTGAACTGTCACACCACATCACCGCGAACAATACGCGAGCATGACATGTATAGAATGCCCGCTGCTGGCTGGGGGAGGGCAGGGGAGGGGTGGAGAGAGGAAGGGAGGGAAGTGGAGGAGAGAGGAGGGGAGGGGAGGGGTGGAGAGAGGAGGGCAGGGGAGGGGTGGAGAGAGGAAGGGAGGGAAGTGGAGGAGAGAGGAGGGGAGGGGAGGGATGCGGAGGGGAAAGGCGAGATTGTGTGAGAGTGTGAGTTGGTTGAGTGTGTTGTGCTGGCGAGGATGGATGGATGTGAGAGAGAGAGAGAGAGAGAGAGAGAGAGAGAGAGAGAGAGAGAGAGAGAGAGAGAGAGAGAGGGAGAGAGAGAGAGAGATTTGTATGTTCAAGTCCTATTTGTTTGCATATGTATGTGTGGAAACAACATGTTTGCGTTGACGTGTGTGTGTGTGTGTGTGTGTGTGTGTGTGTGTGTGTGTGTGTGTGTGTGTGTGTGTGTGTGTGTGTGTGTTTGATAGCTGAGGGTAAAAATATGTAAGAAGAAAAATAAACTAGTTACTTTTTGTTTTTATGTACGTGTGTAAGGCTGGTGTGGTGGCAGATGTGTAGAGAATAGTAACGTACACACACACACACACACACACACACACACACACACACACTCTCTCTCTCTCTCTCTCTAACTTTACTGTCCTATTCTTCATCTTCTATAATTAGAGAGCAAGTCTGTAATTTTTAGGTCAGGCCATTTATTAAGGATCATAATCTCTCTCTCTCTCTCTCTCTCTCTCTCTCTCTCTCTCTCTCTCTCTCTCTCTCTCTCTCTCTCTCTCTAGCCGCCAAACCCCCGTATCTTATATATAAATCACCCTTCTTAATTTCTCAGATATATTCCTCTTCATGCCTCGTCAATTAAGCTTTCTGTCAAGAGGAATGTCTTTCAATCAGTTCAGTTCCATTTCTTATTTCACAGATCCATTTAATTTTCTTCCAGCCCTTTCCCCCGTCACAAAATTCAGTTCAATCATAAAGTTTCATTCATTATAATTTTCTTAGATACATTTCCCCTATTGTTTCGACCATAAATTTCTCATATATATATTCCCAATTTCATTTCTCTCTTCGTCTTCGTGTCTCAATTTTCTTATATATATTTTTTGTCTCTATGCCTCGCCTTTTTTCTTTTCATATAGAGTCTGTTTCATTTTTTTTCGTCTATTTCCTTTTCGTTCTCTCCTCTTGTCTATATTTTTCTCTCAATATTCCAGGGTAGATTTTTACCATGTTTTGTTTTTTCTTGTTTTTTTTTATTTCTCTCTCTTCGACAGTCCGCTCTTCTACTCCCTCTGTCACAGTTTTGCCTTTGTTTCCCTCCCCCTCTCCATTTTTTTTTTCCTCTCTCTCTCTCTCTCTCTCTCTCTCACACACACACACACACACACACACACACACACACACATACACACACACACACACACACACACACACTTTTTTTTCTTTCTGCTTTCCTCTCTTTCACCACATCCTCCCCTCCCTTCTCTCTCTCTCTCCCTCTCTCTCTCTCTCCCTCTCTCCGTCTCTCTCTCCACTCTCTTTCTCTCTCTCTCCCTCTCTCTCTCTCACGGTCCAATTCTCCCAGTTTTTCATTCCAATTATCCTTGCTTCCTTTCCTGGACTCTGCATTCCTCTTTTATTGGCAATTCTCTCTCTTCCCAAAATTTTAAAGTTCTAGTGGTAGTAATAGTTATAGTAGTAGTAGTAGTAGTAGTAGTAGTAGTAGTCGTAATAATAATAATAATAATAATAATAATAATAATAATAATAACAATGATAAAAATAATAACAGTAGTGGTAGTAGTAGTAGTAGTAGTAGTAGTAGTAGTAGTCGTAATAATAATAATAATAATAATAATAATAATAATGATAATAATAACAGTAGTAGTAGTGGTAGTAGTAGTAGTAGTAGTAGTAGTCAGATTTCTCCAGCACATATGAACACCATTACGTTATATTAATGGTGGAATTTCTTTTTTCATATACTTTCAGGTGTCTATCGGCCTTTTTAGACAGCTTTCAATGTCTATCTATTTTTTCATTTTTCAATCGATTTCGAGTAAGTTTAGGCAATTTTGGATTTTGATTTGAGTGGCTAATTTTGCTCATATATTTTTGGACGTTCCCGAAAATTTTTGTAATACTGTATATATAAAATCTGCGTTTATTTTTTTTTTCAGTTTCTTCTGATTTATAATAATGTGTTTTTCTATTAATTATATTTGAGTATTTGTCAGGAGTTACAGAATTCACACAGGATTTATCTAACTGTCTATCTATCTGTCTGTCTGTCTGTCTATCTGTTTATCTATTTATTTAGGGAATATTTTTGCATCTTTGGATCCTGTATTTCTTTTATTTTCGTATTTCTTTCTTTTTTTTCTTTTTTCTCTCTCCCTCCACTGCCCTAGCCTTCATTTGGTCAATCGCTTTAATGCCCTCTCATTTAGGACCTCTCTCTCTCTCTCTCTCTCTCTCTCTCATGTACCCTTCCTTCTTCCCACTTTTCCTTCCTTTTCTTCTCCCTTCGTCCTCTTCTGTCCTTGTCTTTTCAATTCCCAGTCTCTCTCTCCCTCCCTCCCTCCCTCTCTCTCTCTCTCTCTCTCTCTCTCTCTCTCTCTCTCTCTCTCTCTCTCTCTCTCTCCCTCTCTCTCTCTCACCCCAGCCAAAAATATCTTACATAAGCTGTTACTATTAAATACATTACATTCCTCCGACTGGGTGATGGGGACTGGGGGGACTGGAGTGGACTGGGGGGGAGTCAGGGGGTGGAGTGGGTGAAGGGGGACTCGGTGGTCTGGTCGGTAGGGCACTGGCATCTCGCTCGGAGGTCGCGCTGGAGTGGGTTCGAGTTCCACTAAATCCCTTTTGTCCTAACCTGAGTATTATCTATTATTTTTTATCTATTTTTATCGCCATCTATGCCTTCTATCTATCGACCCCCTTCCAATCTACCACCTACTACCACTACTAATAGATATAAAGGAACAGAAGGATAGATACTTATAAGGGGAGGGATATAAAATGATTTGAGAGAGAGAGAGAGAGAGAGAGAGAGAGAGAGAGAGAGAGAGAGAGAGAGAATGAGAAAGTGGAGACCGAGAGAAATACAAGAGAAAGGAGAGAGAAAAACGATTTACACGGTAATGAGAGAGAGAGAGAGAGAGAGAGATTGACAGACAGGTTAGATTGAATACACACACACACACACACACACACACACACACACACACACATAAAAATACGTACATGCATACATACATACATATAGACAGATAGATAGATAGACAGTTAAATAGACAGATAGATAGCCAGACCGACAGAGAGAGAGAGAGAGAGAGAGAGAGAGAGACAGGAGACGAATGAGAGAGAGTGCGTGACGGAGAGGGGGTGGGGGGTCCAGGGGGCAGGGTGTAGCACTATCTAGGTTCCTAATAACCAAGGAGTCGCCGTAAACGGGGTAATGAAAGCAATATATAAAAGCCAACGACCCTTTACTCCCCACCTAATCCAGGCATGCAACCCTAATTTCCCCCGATCTTTCCCTGTGTAGCGTGTGAAAAAAAAAGGAGAGAGAGAGAGAGAAGAAACAGATGTGAAGCAGGGGGTGAAAGAAAATGAAGAAAGAAAGAGAGAGGAGGGAGGGGAAAGACGAGGAAGAGGAGGGAAGAAATGAGGGAAGTGGGGAAAAAGTCATTACCGACGAAATCTTAAAGGATAGCCAGACATCATCCCTACATATCTACCCTTCCCTCTCCCTGTCTTGTCTACCATGGAGGGAAAATGGAGGGAAGGGGGAGGAGGGGCAGGAGGAGGAGGAAAATAAATGGAGGGAAAGGAGACAGGGAAGGGAAGAAAGAAGAGAAGAGTAGGAGGAAATTAGAGAGAAGAAATGAGAAGAGAGAAGGAAGGATGAGGTGAGTATGGAAAGGAGAAGGAGGGAGGGAATGCAAGGAAAAGAAGTGAAGGGAAGGAATAGAAGGGAGGGGAGAGGAGGAAGGAAATACCGAAGGAGAGAGAGAGAGAGAGAGAGAGAGAGAGAGAGAGAGAGAGAGAGAGAGAAACAAATCCACACTATTATAAACACACATACATTATAAAGTTTAAAGAGGAGAGGCATGTTAAAAATCCACAGGTAGAAGTTTATAGGAAAGGTGAGGTTAATGAGCGTAGGTGTGTGACAGGTGAGGTGGGAGAGGTGGGCGAGTTACGTGGGGAATGAACAAGGGTGTAGGTTACGAGGTGTGTGTGTGTGTGTGTGTGTGTGTGTGTGTGTGTGTGTGTGTGTGTGTGTGTGTGTGTGTGTGTGTGTGTGTGTGTGTGTGTGTCTGTTGTTCGCATGTGTGTATGTGCGTGACAGCAGAGATAAGACAGTCACGAGATACGCACACTTCCATACATACACACACTTTCACTGTCTGACATACGCACACGCACATGCAATCTTGAACGTACGTAAACACACACACTGTCACTTTTAAGACACACACACACACACTACCTCCTCACGCATCGCATCCATTCCCAACCCATTCCACCCCTCCCCTTCCCTCCCACTCCCCTCCTCCTCCCCTCAGTGACCTAACCTCACCTCCCACGCCCCTAGAAGGTCATGAGGGGTCAACGCAGGGCCCTAAGGAGTCTACACAGCTTGACCTTATGCGACCTTGTTCGACACGGATGCAAATAACTCCTTAATGAAGACTGGCAGCTCAGGAGACGCTCTCAAGAACTAACACTATATATCTAGCTGCCTACCTGCCTATCAATCTATCTATCTGTCTAACTATTTATCTACCTGTCTCAGTTATTTACCTGAGTGTCTGTACATTCCCCTGTCTGTATGTCTGTCTTTGTCTGTCTGTCTGAACACTTGCATTTCACGTGCTTCCGTCTAGAATCAACACTGTCTCCTTCCTCGCATAAAAAAAAAAATACTATCTGACTGTCTGTATGTTCCACTGCCTGTGTGTCTGTTCATCTGTCTGTGTCTGTCCGTCTGTCTGTCTGTATAATGGCATTCCACGTCATTTTTTTTTAGAAGCAACACCATCTTCCTTCATTCTGACTCAAAGCATCGTAAATAAGGTCGCAAAATACGACAGCGGATTTCGGATTTTAATATTAGACGACCCGTAAAAAAGTGCTCTACCTGAGACTCACCTGGCCGTATCTTGCGTGCTCTGGGGACGGCTCAATCTGCTGGTGTGGGCGTGGGTTTGGCACGATCCAGAAGATATTGAAAACTCTAATCCGTCCCCTCAACACTCAAAAAATCACTCAGTAGTGTTTTCGAAAAGTTTTATATGGATCAACTTGTATCTATCGATCTATCTATCTATTTGTCAATCCGTCTATCTATCTATCCATCCATCTATCTATCTATAAAAATCTTCGGGATGAAAGGGTTGAGGGCTTTCGAAAACATACAACAGCAAAACACCTTAACAAGGGTGACCTTTGCCTCCCCATCTCGAGCCAGACTCTCTCTCTCTCTCTCTCTCTCTCTCTCTCTCTCTCTCTCTCTCTCTCTCAAATGCTCTTCCTAATGCCACACTTCTCTCTTTTATCAACTTTCTTTTTTCTTTTATGGCCAAGGGACCAGAATGAGGTTTGCTTGATGTGAAGTTGATTCCGTGAGTTCAGGAGACGGGAGAGAAGGGGAGGGGAGGGGAGGGGAAGGAAAGAGAGGTGGGTGGGGGTGGAGAAGGGGGAGGGTGAAATGATGGGAGGGGGAAGTGAGTAGGGGAAAGAAACATGAAAGGGATGAGAGGAAGAGAACGACAAGAAGAGGGGGAGCAGGGAAGAGGGGTTGGGAAGGGGAAGAAAGAAAGAGAGGGGAAGGGGGAAAAGGGAGGGGGGGAAAGGGAGGGGGGGAAAGACAGATTAGCTCCATACATATAATCCCTTTACGATAAACCCCTCCACGAACAACCTCTCATAAAATAAAGAAATAAATAAGCTAAATTAAAAAAGTAAAATAATAGCACTTTCTTACATAATAAAAAAAACTCCAGGTAAAGAAGTGATTTAATCCAGGTATTACCCAAAACACAGGTTAATGACTAGAAAATTACCCCTTCACTACGAGGCTGTCCAGGTAATTCCCTAATCACACACCTGTCCCACCTACCAAGCCACCAAGAAGGTAGGCTGGTCATCTATTTCTTCATTATATTGGACGAAGGTAAATAAGAAGAGGAATGCTGCATCTCCAAAGAATTAATGTGGAATTGATTGATAACTTTTTCTTCTCTGCTGTTCAAGCGTGACTAAGCGCACACACACACACACACACACACCATCTCTCTCTCTCCCTCACTTTCTATCTATCTATCTATGTATCTATCTATATGTGTGTGTGTTTATACAGTATTTCATATTTCGTATACACTGTATTTAATCTCCGTCTCTCATCTCTCTTCCTTTCCCCCTTACCTCCTTCCGTCTCTCCATTACCTTGGATACCTCTCTCTCTCTCTCCCTTATCTTCCTCTCTCTCTCTCTCTGTTACCTCCCTCTCTCTCTCTCTCTTATCTCCCCCCTCTCTCTCTCTTCCCCTCATCCTTATTCATCTTCTCGCCCCTCATCTCGTCTCTCTCAATTCTATCTCTTGCCTGTCGCGGATCATTATTTAATCAAAACTTTTCTGAAACCCCCGCTAATGCATTTCTCTCTCTCTCTCTCTCTCTCTCTCTCTCTCTCTCTCTCTCTCTCTCTCTCATTATTGGATGAATTTTGTGGGCGATGACAAGGCAGGTGTGTGGAATGGTAACAGGTGTGTGTGTGTGTGTGTGTGTGTGTGTGTGTGTGTGTGTGTGTGTGTGTGTGTGTGAGAGAGAGAGAGAGAGAGAGAGAGAGAGAGAGAGAGAGAGAGAGAGAGACAGACAGACAGACAGACAGACAGACAAAACAAACAGAAATAAAGACAAGAGAGAAAAACACATAGAAAAATGAAAATGAATTCAGTCACACACAAATTAAAAAAAAACAGAAGCAAAAATCTAAATGTGAGAAAATGAGAAAGACAAAGCAGAAAATGAGAGAGATGGAGCGAGAAAATGAGAGAGAAAGAGAGGAAGAAAATGAGAGCAAGAAAGGAAGAAAGAAAGATAGGCGACAAGCTTTAAAAGGAAGCGAAAGAGGAGGGAGAGAAGAAAGACAAGAATAATGTAAGAGAGAGAGAGAGGAATGATTTGGGAAGAGGAAGGGTGTGGTAATGAGAGAGAGAGAGAGAGAGAGAGAGACTGACAGACATTTACTTACACCTCCACATCGACTTATGTGTCTATTCATCTATCAATCAATGAATCAATTTATCTATCTGTCTATCTATCTATCTATCCATATATCAGTCTTTCATTTGGTAAGAAATAATGCTATATGTAGATCATAATCTCTCTCGCTCTCTCTCTCTCCCTCTCTCTCTCTCTCTCTCTCTCTCTCTCTCTCTCTCTCTCAGGTTCCTGGAATTCATTTAAAATATAATTGGGTGCTTTGGTTACCTTCCCACAAGAGGCTTTTGGGCTGTTAGAGAGAGAAAGAGAGAGAGAGAGAGAGAGAGAGAGAGAGAGAGAGAGAGAGAGAGAGAGAGAGAGAGAGAGAGAGACATATAATTCTCTCGGTATTAGTGGTCTGTTCAAATGTAACTCAGAGTAAATAACGGAGCAATTATCTGGGCATTAGAGAGAGAGAGAGAGAGAGAGAGAGAGAGAGAGAGAGAGAGAGAGAGAGAGAGAGAAAAAAAAAAGAGAAAGAGAATGGAAAGTCTAAGGAATTTGCCCTTCACATTTCACTACCTACCTACCTACCTCCCCATCAATTAAGCTGTCTACCTGTCAATCAGTCTGTATTTCTATCTAACTATCTATCTATGTATCCATCTATCTATCTATCTAACTATCTATCTATCTGTTTATCTATCTATCTATCTATCCAAATCAGTCTATATCAACATGCCAAACTCGACATCAACAAATATTTCCACGTATTTTCTGTCCTATTACCAATACCCTCCAATTCCAAACCAATTTTCCCATTCACTCCTCTCTAATTGGGTAGTTTAATCCAATTAGCCGATACTAATGGGCCCTAAGCCTCTATTTTTGACTTCGGTTTAAGTCCCAGCTTGTAGTCCCCTTTTGTATGTGATTTGATAGTGATAGAAGGTGGGGACTCTCTCTCTCTCTCTCTCCACTCGCAGTCCCCTCTTCTATGTGATTTGCTGCTTAATGAGAGAAGCGATGGGACACTCTCTCTCTCTCTCTCTCTCTCTCTTTCTCCTTAATGACAGAGAAGATGGGGACTATCTGGTCTTGTGTCTTCCATGTGTGTGGTTGGTGTGGTTGGAAGAGGTTGTTGTGGTGGTTGTGGTAGCGCATTGCGAAGAGGGTAGTTGTGGTTGTGGTGATGGTGGCAATGGCTGGGGGTTGAAAAAAGGCTGGTTGTGGTGGGGAGGGGTTGTGTGTGGTGGTGGTGGTGGTGGAAACGGGTTGCGTGGTGGTGGTTGTGGTGATGGTGTGTGTGGAGGTGATGATGGTGGTGGGTGTGGTTGAGAGGGGATGTTTGTGGTGGTTGTGGTGGTGGTGGTGGTGGAAAGGGGATGTCTGCGGCGTTTGTGTTGGTTGTAGGAGGGCTGAAGTGGGATTGTTAGAGGTGGTGGTGGTGATGGTGGAAGGGGGCTCTTTGTGTGTACGGGCTGGGGGATAGGGGGGTCAGAAGTGGTGGTGAATAATGGAAAAATATATGTTAGCCAGCGCAATAGTTCGAATAACTACGTGGTCAAAATACTAACCAGTTTTTGGCGTGTGGTCCAGAAGGGAGGAATGCTGAATGGGGGAAAATATGGGATCAGATACTTTGACTATTATTTTTTTTAATCTGTTTTTTATTGGTCGTTTAATCTATTGCATCTTTATTGTTTATTGTTCTTGTTATTATGATCATGCTCGTCGTCTTCATCATTTTCTTTGCATGGTTTTATAATTCATCATCATCATTATCATCTTCATCATCACCATCATCATTATCATCAACATATTCTTTTTTCATCATCTTATAGTTCATCACCGTATCATCATCATCATCATCATCAATACACCCAGGCATCAACATCCATTCCACAGTTCCACTCACTTGCCCATACACCCACACGCTCTCTATAACACGACCCGAAGCTCTGTTAACAAGGGAGAGTACGGTAGCTGCTCTGTTCAACCCTGGAGCTATTCAAACCACTCGCTGTGTTAGGGGAGAATCGCAGGGTAGGGGGCGCCGTGTACCAGGGGGAAAAATTCTACGGACATCTCCAGTAACATTTCAGTACCTCCTAAAACTGAGACGGAATAAAATCTACGGATATTACACTTCATATTTCACTAACTCCTAAACTGAGGTTGGGAAAAATCTATGGAAATTTCTCTCTACCTTTCACTACCTCTCCTAACGAGGAATCTAAATGTGGTAGGGCTATTAAACCTGGATGGAGCAATGCAACTGTGGCGTCCACCTACGAGTCAAACCTCCTACGTGGAAGAAGGACACTGGCGAAGTGTTGTTTACCACAAGGCGGCGTAGGTCCCCTAATTACAGTAGTGTATGTGGTGCACTATACCTGTAGGACAGACCGAAGTACGCAGTTCTTTCACTACCCATTCGCCAAGAAGAACGGAAAAATCTATGGAAAATTCCCACCAAGTTACACTAACAAAGATGAAACTGATTTGTGGCTCAATAAAAGGCATCAGAGAGAGAGAGAGAGAGAGAGAGAGAGATACACCTGATATTAGGCAACGTGGTATACAAACACACCTGTACACGGTATGGGTCGTGTTGGTATTAATTTTTTCCGTATCGAACGTGTCCCTATTGGCTTCACTTACCTTGGCATGTTATTTTAGAACACTGATGCTGATACAATGGCATTTTTATTTCTTTTTTGCTGTTATATAAAAAAAAATAGAGCTTTCGTTTTTATGATCATCAGGTTAGCTTTGGACTCTATTTTATGATAATGATTATGATGATGGTAATGATTTTGATGATGATGATGATGATGATGATGATGATGATGATGATGATGATGATGATGATGATGATGATGATGATGATGATGATGATGATGATGTTGTTGTTGATGATGATGATGATGATGATTGTTA
>NC_136965.1:1160000-1162500 GCF_032717465.1 Coenobita brevimanus
CCCCTCTCCCTGTCTTTCCTCCCTCCCCTTTCTCCCTTTCACTGTTCCTTCCCCCTTCCTTCCCCCTTCTATTCATCCCCCTCACAGCTCCCCCACCCCTACCCACCCTTCCCACCACACCCTCTTCTATTTCCACTGCTATTGCTTGCTCTCTCCTTCCCCTTCCCTCTGCCACTCCCCCCTCCACATTCTCCCCTTCACAGTCCCTTCCCCCTACCGTACCCCTTCTATTCCTCCCCCCTCACGGCTCCCCCCACCCCCCACCGCCCCCTCCCTGACCCCTCCACAGTCCCCCATACCCCCACCAGCAAGAAAAAGGTTGGGAGACAGAACTGAACAAGGAAGGGTGCAACCTTTTTTTTTTTTTTTACCCGTGGGAAGACACACTGCATTCTGGAGGAGGAGCGGAGGAAGAGAGGATGAAGAAGAGGAGGGAAGAGGAGGAGGAAGATGTGGAAGAAGTGGAGAAAAAAAGAGGAGGGAAGAAGAGGTAAAAAAAAGATGATGAAAATGAAGGAAGGAATTGAGGAGGGTAAGAGAAGGAAGACGAAGAAGAAGAGGAGGAGAGGAGGACAAAGAAGAGGAAGAAGAGGAGGAAAGTGTGGAAAGAGATGAAGGAAATGAAGGAGGGAACAGAGGAGAAGGGTAAGAGGAGAAAGATGAAGACGAGGAGGAGGAAAGAAGGAGGAGCAAAATGAGGACGGAAAGAGAAGGAGGAGGAGGAGGAGAATAATAATAATAATAAGAAGAAGAGAAGGAAGAGGGAGGAAGCGTTGAAGAAAAAGAAGAGAGGCAGAGGTAAGAAGGAAGACAGGCCAGAGGTGAAGGAAACGGAGAGGAAAACGAGACGATGAACAGAAGGAGGAGAAAAAGAAAGGAAAAAAAAAAAGAATAGAGGAGGAAGGAAAAGAAGAGTAGGGAAAAAGAGTAGGTGAGGAAGATAGGTGTCAGAGAAGAAAGGGATAGGAAGAAGAGGAAACGATGGAGAAGAAGAGGAGAAAGAGAAAAGAGAAAGAGGGAGAGAAGGAGCGAGGAAGAGGTGGAGGAGGAAGACAGGTGAGAGGGGAGGGAAAGAAACGAGTGGACAGAACTAATAGAAGGAGGAACACATGTGACAGGGGCGAGGAGGAGGAGGAGGAGGAGGAGCAGAAGGAGAAGGAGGAGGAGGAGGAGGAGGAGGAAGAGGCCTACATACAGGTACAGTACTAAGACACATGATTAATAAACTTACAAGAACACAGTATCTCAAAATAGGGGTATGTATGGCTTGCCCTTTGACCTCATACAGCTAAATATCCAAAAAAAATATATCCAAAAGATAAAATAAAATACATAAAAAATTAAAATAAATAATAAGACCTAAATATTCAAAAAACGGAGTCGGGGGGATAGCTGGTCAGGGAAACACTTTATCAGGTTTGAAGTGAATTTGTGGAGAAATGAAAGAATGGCACCAAATGGAAGTGTTTAAGAGAGAGACGCAAGGAAGCAGAGAGAGAAGACAGCAGGGAGGAAGAGAAGGAATGATAGGAAGAAGAAAAAAGGAGGAAAAGTGAGGAAGAAGGTAGGAAAGAGAGAAGAAAGGAGAGGAGAAAAAAGGAGAAGAGCGAGGAAAAAGAGGGTAACTTATCACACTAGATTTCCACCAAACTGTGAAAGTATGAGAAGAAATTACATACACAAACTAATGCACAAACAGACACGTACAAATAAAAAAGAGAATAAAGACAAAGATGCATAAAAAAAAAAACACCTAAATCCACAAACACAATACAGAAAAACACAAACACATAACCAAGGAGAGAAATGTAAACACAGGAGGAACACAATGCAAGAGGAAATAAGACACAAAACAAAGAGACAGGAGGAAGTGGAGGAGGAAGAATATGAGGGATGTGGGGGAGGGAGGGATGGGGAGAGGGAGGGAGGGGAGGTGGGGAGGGGAAGAGAGAGGGGAGCGGGAGGTGGCAGGGGAAAAGAGAGAGGAGGAGAGATGAACTGAGAAAGGAAGAGAAGTGGGAAAGGGGAAAGGGGAAGAAGGGGATGAAGACACAAGGAGAAAAGATAAAAGAGGTGCTAAGGAGAGTACGGGGAAAAAGAGGGGAAAGAGAGCAGAGAGAAGTGAGAGGGGGGAAGAGAGTAGGGGGAAGGATAGGTGAAAAAGGGGAGAAAGGAGGGAGATTAGGGTGAAGAGAGAATGGGGAGAGAGAATAGGGAAGAGGGAGACAGAAGAGGGAGAGTTAGGTGAAAAGAGAGAGGGTAGGAATAGTGGAAGGAAACCAGGGGAGGGAATGGGATACAGAGAGAGAGAGAGAGAGAGAGAGAGAGTCCACTTCTCCACAACTATCGTGAGAAGAGAGACAAAGGGAAGGTTGTGTGTTTGAAGAGCGGGGAAGAAATACACTGGAAGAAATACAAGCCTGTTTGGAGTGAGACGGTGTGGAGTGTCGCCCTTCTCGGCTTCTGGATCTTTTTTGTGGCGTGTGTGTGTGTGTGTGTG
>NC_136965.1:1165000-1197500 GCF_032717465.1 Coenobita brevimanus
CTCTCTCTCTGACGCTGTAGAGGAAAGGACCTGGGATGATGTAGCAGAATAACTGAAATTGAGCAGCGGTTGACGGGGATGTGTTGTGTTGTGTTCTTGTGCCGTGTTTGTGTTTCGCAGACGTGAAGCCGATGCGAGATCTGGATAGACAGACAGACACTTGGACAGACAGACTGGGATATGGATGGAGAGGTGGAGGCTTGGATAGACAGATTGAGACGTGGAGACGGCTAGAAACTTTGATCGACACAGATGATTTAGATTTACATGTAGATTTGGACAGACAGACAGAGACCAGGACAGACAAACAGAGACGATTAGGCTAGACAGAAAGAGACTTGGATGGGCAGACGGAGATGACTGGGAGAGACAGATCTGGATAGACAGATGGAGATCAGAAGAGATGACTAAAGGAGAGTGGTATATAAAGAGAGATTTGGGCAGACAGATATTTGGACTGACAGACAGAGATTTGGAAAGACAGACAGAGTTGAACAAAGACTGACAGATTTGGATACTGAGATCTGATAACACGGATAGAGGGTTAAATAGAAGGACAGAATTGGATTGACAGATATAGATGGGCAGATAGACACATGGATAGAAAGATAGAGAACTGGATAGGGAGACGGAAATATGAGTAAAAAGATAGAGATTTGTATAGACAGGGAGACATATTTACAGCAGGTCATGATGATTGGATAGACAGGTAAATATTAATGGTATGGATTGGCACGATAGTATTACCTGGATAGAAAAATAAGACTACAGTTTAGATAGGTAAGGATGGGGTTGAAGCCGGAGATAAAGCAGCTTGGTAGAAGAGGACAGAATGAGTTGGTGATCGATATAGGCAAAGAGGAATTATTAGGAGAGGCAGACAGAGGTATAAGGGTAAGGAGCAGATGTGATGTGGAGGGAAGGAAGCCTTATGATTGACGAATGACGTGGAGGCGATTCGCTTGTGGCCACCTCTTTCGGGATTACAGCGTTTGGATATATATAAAGACGTTTCGAGTGTGTTTAAAATAATCTACACACACATACATACATACACACACACACACACACACACACACACACACACAGCAAAGGACAAAAAGACACACACACATCAACTCTGCTTCACATACACAATTTCAAAGCCAAAGATGCATCAAAAGAACGTTTTTCTCCTAGTCTGGAACGTTTTTCTCCTACTGTATACGACACAAAACAAAAACACCCATAAAACACCAATAAAACACCCACAAAAACACCCAAACACCAGCCCAAACTCAACCCAGTATAGGCCAAGTCCCATCAATTAATCCATAGCCTCAGACGCATCGAAAGGGCCTATTTCTGCGGACAGGGAGACGCGCCCCCCCTTCGCCCCCCTTTTCCCATCCGTCTCTTGCATAATTAGGGTCACTGTACCGGGAACAAGGTCTCTTTCTGCCTTATCCACGATGTACAAGCGGGAGCAAAAGTTAGGGGACAATGGAACAATTCTAAGCTTGTGTTGTGTTCTGCTTTCCACATTTCTCATTCTGCATCAAATGAGAATATCCATCCTTCTATAATTGTTTTGTTATATACTGTATACTGCTGTTTCTCTCTCTCTCTCTCTCTCTCTCTCTCTCTCTCTCTCTCTCTCTCTCTCTCTCTCTCTCTCTCTCTAATGTGTCTTGCCTTTATTTCCACGAACGCGAGTGTAATGAAGAAAAGTTACGGGAAGTAGGAAAATGATGCTGGGTAGAGTGAGCCGTGCCCGCAACACACGAGGATTGAGATGCGTAATATATGGACTACCCAATATAACTAAGTCCATCATAGGTTGAATGCGGTGGCGAACACACACACACACACACACACACACACACACACACACACATAGAGAGACAGACAGACAGACAGACAACAGAGACAGAGAGAGACAGAGGACGATACCGACATATACAGTATTTCACACACACACACACACACACACACACACACCTGCTTATTAACAGGTGTCCTATCCGTCCAGATTTAATTACAGGTGAGAGGGTAGCCAAGATGCAGCCAGGTAATTGGTCCCATGTTCCATACCATCGACCATGTTTACTGCTGTTCCACCTACTGGGTCTAGGGGGGGAGAGGGGAGGGAGGGGAGAGAGGGAGGAGGGACTGGAGAGGGAGGGGGGAGAGCGAGGAGGGACTGGAGAGGGAGGGGAGAGAGCGAGGAAGGACTGAAGAGGGAGGGGAGAGAGCGAGGAAGGACTGAAGAGGGAGGGGAGAGAGCGAGGAGGGACTGGAGAGGGAGGGGAGAGAGCGAGGAAGGACTGAAGAGGGAGGGGAGAGAGCGAGGACGGACTGGAGAGGGAGGGGAGAGAGCGAGGAGGGACTGGAGAGGGAGGGGAGAGAGCGAGGACGGACTGGAGAGGGAGAGGGGTGGGGTGAAGAGACAGTGGGGAATAAAGGGAGAGTAGAAAGGGGGGAAGGAATGGAAGGGAGGAGGGGAGGAGAGACAGTGGGGAGAGCATGGAGAGTAGAAATGGGGAGAAGGAGTGGATGGAAGGACGAGATGGAGAGGAAGAGGAGAGGAGTGGAAAGGTTAATGGTGAGTGGAGAGAGGGGGGAGCTGAGTGGAGAGGAGAAGGGGGTGGAGAGGAAGAGGAGGAGAATGGAGAAGGGGAGGGAAAGGAGACAGGAAGGGGGGGAGGAAGCCGAGAGACGAAGCGGGAGGAAGCTGTGAGAGGGAGAGGACAATAAAAAGATGGAAATTCCAGCTTGTTAGATTTGACACCACCACAAAATTAGTCCAAAAAATCACCTTCAGCAGGGCACCTCACATACCACAACAATTCTACAGTTCTTTCACCTTAACCTGGCTCAGATTTTCGTCCCTTTGCAGCTTATTTTACGTAGGTGAGTGGCAGAAAAAGACAGTGCCAAGACTTTACGCATTTTCCATATATTTCTCGTAATCAGTGGCATTTTCTTGGGTTACTCTACCGTTACAACTCAGTATTAAAAAGGGAGGGATGGTAATTTTAGGCCAAGTTGAAGTGAAGAGAGTATAGCGGGCCTACTAGGAAGAAGAGAGTGAGACGCTTTTGTGCCCACGTTCCTGCCCTCCTCCTTTGCCTGCCTCTCATTCTTTCTGCCTCGCCACTTATCCTGCCTCCCCCCTCTGCCTCGCTTTCTCTGCCTAACCTCCCCTGCCTTTCGCTTCTTTCTCACTCCTTTGCTCTCTTCACTGGCTTTATTTTCCCAAGTCTTTGTAGCTTCGTTCTCGACTCCTCCTGCCTCTCCCTTTCTGCCTAACCCTCTTCTGCCTCACCCCATCTCCTGCCTTACTCCTTCTCTGCCTACCTTCCGTGCCTGTCCCTTCGTTCCTGCCTCCCTTGCCTCGCTCATTATTCCTGCCTCGCCTTTTATCCTGCCTCCCCCCCTCCTCTGCCTCGCTTTCTCTGCCTATCCTCTTCTCTCTCTCTCTCTCCCTCCCTGTGTGTGTGTGTGTGTGTGTGTGTGTGTGTGTGTGTGTGTATTCAGGAGGTAGGGCGAGCAATGGAAAGACTCTGAATAAGTTGTTTTGAAACGGAGAGAGAGAGAGAGAGAGAGAGAGAGAGAGAGAGAGAGTGGATGGAAGGGTGGAGTGGGTAGTGAGGATAGAAACTGGAAGAAGTGAAGAGGGTGACCTGTGGAGGTGGGAGTAAGGAAGGGGAGTGGGGGAGGGGAGGGGAGGGAGGGAGGGAGAGGGAGTGGAGGAAAGGGAGAGAGGAGGAGGAGGAGGAGAAATGCGAGAGAGGGTGTGGGGAGATAATGGGGAGAAGCAATGAAAAAGAATAGATGAAAAGTGGGTCGGCTATGAATAACTTGCTGGAGAGAGAGGGTGTGGGAGGGGAGAGAGAAGCGGGGAGAGGAGGGGTTGGGGAGAGACATGAAGAGAGGAGGGGTTGGGGAGAGACATGAAGAGAGGAGGGGTTGGAGAGAGAGAGAGAGATGGAGAGAGGAGGGGTTCGAGAAGTGGAGAGATGGAGAGAGGAGGGGTTGGAGAAGGGGAGAGATGGAGAGAGGAGGGGTTGGAGAGAGAGATGGAAAGAGGGGGGTTTGGAGAGATAGAAATGGAGAGAGGAGGGGTTGGAGAGAGAGACGGAGAGAGGAGGGGTTAGAGAGAGAGAGATGGAGAGATAAGGAGAGGGGGAATTGGAGAGACAGACAGACACACAGACAGAGACAAAGAGACAGAGACAGAGATGCAGGAGGGGGGGGGGAAGCGAGGGGAGGCATATCCAGCTAAAAATACGTAGACGACAGGACGGTAAAAAAAAAAAATGGGATTGGAGAGGGAGAGAGGAGAGGATTTGACGAACCGGGGTATAGTATTCCCTGGTGTTGTGTGCTGGGGAGGAGAGGAGAGAGAGGAGGAGAAGAGAAGGGGAGGAGAGAAGCTAAGGGAGAGAAGAGAAGATAAGGGGAGGAAAGAAGAAGAGAGGAGGAGGAGGAGAGAAGCTATGAGACAGAAGAGAAGAAGAGAAGAGGAGAGAAGAAGGGAGGAGGAGGAGGAGGAGAGAAACTAAGAGTGAGAGGAGAAGAAGAGAAGGGGAGGAGAGAAGAAGAGAGGAGGAGGAGGAGGAGGAGGAGAGAAGCTAAGAGAGAGAAGAGAAGAGGAGAGAAGAGAAGAAGAGATGAGGAGAAGAGAAGCTAAGAGAAGAAGAGAGGAGGAGGACAGAAACTAAGAGAAGAAGAGGGGAGGAGGAGAGAAGCTAAGAGAGAGAAGAGAAGGAGAGAAGTGAGAAGAAACGAAGAATGCAACGGAAGGAGAAATGGAGACCAGAATGACAAAGTATGACGTGGGAAGGAACGGTATGACAAAGAAGAGATTAAGAATTGAAGGGAAAATGAGCTGAGGGAGGAGAGGAGAGGAGGAAAGAGGAGGAGGAGGAGAGAAGCTAAGAGAGGAAAGAGGAAGAGGAGGAGAGAAGCTAAGAGAGGAACGAGAAGAGAGAAGCGAGAGGAAGAACAGAGGAAGGAATGACTCGAGGGAAAAAAAGGAAAGGGAGAGGAGCGAAAGGAAAAGAAGAGATGAAAGGAAAGGGAGAGGCAGGGAAAAAACTAAGAGAGGAAAACAGAAGGAAAGAGAAGAGAAAAATGGGAAGAGAAGAGGAAAGGTGAAAGGAGAGAAGATGAAAGGAGAGAAGAGAGAGGAAAGGAAGATAAGAACAGAAGAGATTGGAGTGGTAGGGAAGGGAAGGGAAGGGAAGGGAAGGGAAGGGAAAGGAAGAGAAGGGAAGGGAAGGGAAGGGAAGGGAAGGGAAGAGAGGAGAAGAAAAGAGAAGAGGACATGGAAGGAACACCACGACAGGAAAGGAGGGAAAAGACAGCAAGGAAAAGAGGAGGAGGACAGGAGAGGGGAAGGCTGGAGACAAACATGACAGATATGACAAGAAGGTGGGGTGGGGAAGGACAACAGGGCAGGGAAAAGGGGAAAAGAAAATAAAGCGAGGGTTAGAGCAGGAAAATGAAGGAAAAGAAAGAAAGTGATAATTAAACTCAGAAAATGCGGTGTGGTGTGGTGTGGTGTGGTGTGGTGTGGTGTGGTGTAGGAGAGATTTTAGGTGGTGTGGTGTGGTGTGGGAGGGTGATTTTATGTGGTGTGGTGTGGTGTGGTGTGGTGTGGTGTGGGAGGGTGATTTTAGGTGGTGTGGTGTGAGACGACGGTGGTATGGCGTGGTGTGGTGCGATGTGGTGTGGAAGGGTGAGTTTATGTGGTGCAGTGTGAGACGGTGATATGGTGTGGTGTGGAACGGTGATGTGGTGGGGTGTGGGACGGTGATGTGGTGGGGTGTGGGACGGTGATGTGGTGTGGTGTGGTCATGTGCTGTACTGTGCAGTGGCTCCGCTAATGTCCTTTAAGTCCACGGAAGCGAAAATCATTAGTTAGAGGCGGACGGACAAGGCCAGTGCTAAAGATACCCCATATCAAGCACTAGGGTGATGATAGAGACTGACAGAGAGAGAGGAGGGAGGACGAAGGGTGAGAAAGGGTGTATAATGAGAGTGGGATGTAAGAGGCCAGACATGACTAAAATGAGAGAGAGAGAGAGAGAGAGAGAGAGAGAGAGAGAGTAGACAGGTGAGGGAGAATATAAATGTCACGTTGGAAGAGGGGGATGAGAAGAGGAAGGGGAGAGAGGAGAGAAAAAAAGGGAGAGAAAAGGGGAAGAGGAGGAAAAAAAAAGGAGAAGAAAGAACTAGACGAGAGTAAGAGAGAGAGAGAGAGAGAGAGAGAAAGAACAAGAACGACCCCAAGAGTGAGTGAACAGAGACTGAACAATTCAACGCAGGGTCGTGTTCTTCTGTCTGCCCCTCCCTCTCTCTCTCTCCCTCTCTCTCCCTCCCTCCCTCTCCCTCCTCTC
Organism: Coenobita brevimanus; assembly: GCF_032717465.1. Taxonomy (NCBI): domain Eukaryota; kingdom Metazoa; phylum Arthropoda; class Malacostraca; order Decapoda; family Coenobitidae; genus Coenobita; species Coenobita brevimanus. The sequence goes on from NC_136965.1 coordinate 1,171,387, forward strand.
CCCTTGTCCCCTCCCTCCTTCCCTCACTCCCCCCCTCCATCTCCTGCGACCTTCTTTCCTCACCATCACATCTCCCTCCCTCTCTCTCTTATCTCTTTCCCCCACCTTCCTTTCCCCTCCTCTCCCCACTCTCTCTCCCTTTTCTCCTCCTGCTCCCCATCCCCTCATCTCTCCTCCTTTCCCCTCCCTCTTCCCTCCCTCCCTCCCTCCCTCCCCCTCTCATTTCCCTACCCCTTGCCTCCCTTCACTTTTTCCCCCTCTTCAACTCCCTCCCTCTCTCCTTCTTTCTCCTTCTCCTCTCCCCTCCCCTTCCCTCCCTCTCTCTCCTCCTCCCTTCCTCCCACTCTCATTCCCCAACCCTTTCCCTCCTCATCCAATAACCATCCCCACCTCTCATGCTCTTACATTTTTCCCTCCTCATTCCCTTTCTCTCTCCCCTTACTCCTCCCCTCCCTTCCCCTACCCTCCCTGTCCCCTTCCCCACCATAAGCCAATTCTGTCTCCCTTCTTCCTCCCCCCACCATCTTTTTCTCTCCCCACCCTCTTTTCCTCCCCTCCCTCCCCCTTACTTCCTCACTCACCTTCACCCAATCCATCTCCCCACTCCATCACTCAATCTCCACTCACCCTCCCTCCTCTCTCTCCCAACTCCCCTCTCCCCTCCTCTAGCACCCTCCCCAAACCACGTAAAGTTAATATTTGTTCATAATTTATACACAAAAAATATAAGACAATAGATATACACCAATACACCAAGAAAACAGCAACCACAAAATTAATATTAAAGGAAAATATATATATATACAGGGAGCAGTTTTTACCTTACACACACACACACACACACACACACACACACACACACACACACACACACACACACACACACACACACACACACACACACACAATGACACACACACACACACACACACACACACACACACACACACACACACACACACACACACACACACACACACACACACACATACACACACTACATCAGTTTGTTTTTATCTGACGGAACTGGGCCGCTTTAACAACTTTCATATTGTCGTGGCTGCGTGAAATTCAATCAGCCTTAGTTATGAGACAGAAATGAGTCTCCTTGGTTACTAGTCAAATCAACTATACATGTAATCAGACTACACTTGGTCATCCACTCAGCTTAAAGGAGTCTGGGATGGCAGATGAGTCTCCTTGGTTATTACTCAATATTATCCTTCACTCTGACTACGCTTGGCTACCAACTGAGCGAATGGGAGTCTGTGATGAAGGGAATGAATCTCCTTGGTTACTAGTCAAAATTAGGCCTATCCTTCAGTCTGACTACACTTGGCTATCAATTTAGCGAATGGGAGTCTGTGATGGCGGAAATGAGTCTCCTTGGTTACTAGTCAAATCAACGCTCCAGTCTGACTACACGTGGCTATCATGTATTCATTCCTCACTCCCACTGCCACATCTACGCCCACACCAGCAGACTGCGCCGCCATAATACTGATCGGGTCATAACTTCAAGCGAACGTGTAATACATGACTATAGTTCTTTTACCTTAACTTGGCCCAGATTTTCGTCCTTTTGCAGCTTATTTCACGTAGCTCAGTGGTAGGAAAGACAATGCTAAGGCTCCATATTCACGTTACAGCACTTCTTCGTGACTAGCATTATATTCTAGAGTTTATCACAGTTACAACTCAGCATTCAAGATGGAAAGCTGACAATGAAAGGCCTGGTTAGAGTGAGAGAGAGAGAGAGAGAGAGAGAGAGAGAGAGAGAGAGAGAGAGAGAGAGAATATATAACCTCAAGTTCCTCCAGTCCCCCGCTTCTCTACCTTTAACTTCCCCACTCCTCCCCCTCCCCTTCCCCTCCCCAACCCCTCCCCTTCCCCTCCCCAACCCCTCCCCTCCCCTCCCTCACCCCCTTACTATCACGTCTGTCTCCCCTTCTGCCTCCTCTGACCTGCTTTGAAATATTCTGGTTCTCTCCTCCACTCCACCCTACCTCCCCCTCCCCCAACGCACCTCACCCTACCTCATCTCCCCCACCCCACTTACCCAACTCACCCTACCATGCCTCACCCTACTCCACCCCACCCTGCCTCTCCCAACCCTACCTCATCCTGCCTCACCCTTCCCCACCCCACCCTAACCCACCCACTCTTTCTCCTCCCTCTCCTCCCTCCCCCTACATCTCCCTCTTACCTCTCCCCTCTCTCCCTACCTCTCTTTCTCCCCGATCTCCTCTCTCTCCCTCCCACTTTCTCCTCTCTCCCCTTCCCCCTCGCTTCCCTGCATCTCCCCTCATTCCTTTACAACTGATTCTGTCTCCCCCTCCCCCACCACTGACCTGATTCTGAAATATCCAAGTTCTCTCCCCACCTCATTCTCCGTGTCTCCCGTCCCCTCCCCTCCCCCACCCGCCTCTCCCTAACTTCCACCTCCCTACCCTCACTTTCCCCCATTCCCTTCTCCCCACACCCCACCCCATTCCACGAACATTCCCCCCTGCTTCACTCCCCAATCGCTCCACTCCCCATCTCACCCAGCCTCAACCTACCCAACTCCCCTTCTCCTCCCCATCCCCCACTCACTATCCTGCCTCATTCTCCCATCCGTCGCATCCTCTCTCCACTTCCCCCACCCTCTCACACTCCCCTTCCCCTCCCTTCCCCTCTCTTTCTTATCCCATCACCCCATCCTCAGTTTCTTTATTCTCAGCTTTCATACCGCTCTCCCCTCCCCTCTCCTCTCCTCCCCTCCTCTCCCCTCCCCTCCCCTTAACCACGACACCCTTCCCCACCCTTCCCCATCCTTCTTCATCCCCTACCCCCACAACACTCTCCCCTACCCCATATTATTACTGTAAATCGCATGTCATCTCTCTCTCTCTCTCTCTCTCTCTCTCTCTCTCTCTCTCTCTCTCTCTCTAATTCTCGTCACCTCCTCCCCAGTCTGAACAACACCCCAAATCACACGACATACGCCCCCACTCTCTCCCTCTCTCTTTCTCTCTCTCTCTCCCTCTCTCTCTCTCTCAAAAAAAAAATCAAGGTACCACACACCTTACTTCAAAATTCACTTCCATCTTTGCACACACACACACACACACACACACACACACACACACACACACACACACACACACAATTTTTCGTTCACTAAGCACAAAATATCCACGTCGTTGTGAGAGAAACTTTTAAACAATGGAAAACAAAAAAAAAAAGTTTAGGCCTGATTTTTCTTTCGCTTTTAAAATCGGTGTCTGAGTTGGGTTGATTTTCATGGTGTGTGTGTGTGTGTGTGTGTGTGTGTGTGTGTGTGTGTGTGTGTGTGTGTTTAGTTCCTTCGCATGAATACGAAAGAGTCCTTGTGTGTGTGTTTGTGTGTCAGTGTGTTCTTAGATGCAGGCGTGTGTGCGTTTCTGTGCTTGTGTGTACGTTTGAGTGAATCAGTATGCGTGTGTGTGTGTGTGTGTGTGTGTGTGTGTGTGTGTGTGTGTGTGTGTGTGTGTGTGTGTAAATAACCATGTGTACATAAGACTGTGTACCGAAGCCAAGGAGAATGTGTATATATTCTAGTGTGTGTGTGTGTGTGTGTGTGTGTGTGTGTGTGTGTGTGTGTGTGTGCAGCCCCCTGACGGGTCCTTGGCTGTGTTGCAAGTCTGAGTGAGGAGCTCCCAGGGTAAATATTGATGAAGGGGAAGAGGTGAGGGTGTGGTGCGTTGGTATAGTGGGGTGTGGTGTGTTGTGTGGTGTGCTGTGGGGGTGTGGTGTGTTGTGTGGTGTACTGTGGGGGTGTGGGGGTGTAGGGATGAGGTGTGGTAATTTGGTTTGACGGTGTGGTGTGATGGTGAGATGTGATTGTGTGGTGTGGTGGTGAGATGTGGTTTTGTGGTGTGTGTATAGTATAGTGTGGTGTGGGGGTATGGTATGTGGAGTGGTGGTGTTGGCGTCAGGGTGTGATTGTGTGGTTTGACTGTGTGGTGTGACGTGGTGTGCTGTGATGGTATGGTGTGTGGTGTGGTGATGAGGTGAAGTGGAGTAAGGTCTATTCTTCGTGGTGAGACAGAATGGAGAAGTGTGATGAAGGTGAGGTGTGCTTGTGTGGTGAGGCGGTGAGGTGTTGTGTGGTGAAGAGACGGGATTGTGAATGAAGTGTAGTGAGTACTGCTGAGTGGTGAGATAGGATGGAAAGATGTGATGATGAAATACGCTGGTGTGGTATGGAGTTGTGTAGCGAAGAGATGGAACAGTGTGGTGTAAGTGAGGTATGGTGGTGAACAGGGTGGTGAAGATGGAAGGTAAGGTGTAGTGGTGTGTAGCAGGGTGTGTAGCAGAATGTAGTAAGATCTTGTGAATCAGAATGACAAGCTCCGAAGGTAAATATTGATGAAGGGGAGAAGGAGAGGGTGTTCCTGCTGCTGGGGAGTTTTGGTGAGGTGGTGTGGTATGGTGTGGTGGTGTGGTGGTGTGATGTGGTAGAATATTGTGGCTGTGGAGGGATCTGATGTTAAGAGGTGTGGTAATGAAGAGGGAATGTGAGAATGTAGTGAGATGATGAAGTGTGGTGATGAGGAAGGAACGTAAACCACTGTAGCAAGGTGGAGAGGTGAGGTAAGATGTGGTGAGGAAAAGTGAGATGAGATGAAGTGTGGTGAGGTGTGGTAGGAATGAGATGTACTTAAAATGCCGGCGTCCACCACATCACCACAACAATCAGGCAGTCAGATAGATGCATGGTTTCTCCTTAAATTATCTTCTACCTCTGCCTGACGGAAGAGAAACCCCGTTATACTTAATGTCTCACAAATTTACTTATATTCTACTCAGCACAATAGTTTCCACACGTCTATATCCTTATCTTCAACAATATATATACACGTACATCTCAGTTCTTCATTATATATCAATCTGTGTGTGTGTGTGTGTGTGTGTGTGTGTGTGTGTGTGTGTGTGTGTGTGTTGGAAGGCAATATAGTGTATGACAGTGTGATGACGAAATGATGAGGTCGTTGGTGGTAGTGTGTAATGTGGTATGGCTGCGTGTGGTGGTGAGACGGAGTGGTATGTGTGGCAGTAGGTGATGTGTGGTAGTGGTGTGTGGTAGTGTGTGTGGCAGGGTATTGAAAGTCAAGTGAGGAGTTCCAGGGGTAAATATTAATGAAGGGAAGAGATGAGGTGTGGTGTGGTGTGGTATGGTGTGGTGTGGTAGTGAGGTGTGGCGTGGTGTGATGTGGTGTGGTGTGATAATGAGGTGTGATGTTGAGGTGTTGTGTGGTGTAGTGAGGTGTGGCGTAGTGGCTTTACCTTATTCAAAGTTTAGACACCTTAACACTAATTCCTAAGCGATTTATTTTTTACATCACACTTTCAACATTCCCCTGTATCCTATCTAAAAATAAAATCCACACAGTTTGCATCAGTTAACGTTGAAGAAAATATTGATGTGTAATAGGCAGAAAAAATCGCTATGAAAAAGATGTTAGGTACGCTCCCAATCCACCTGCGACACCATATCATTAATTTTTCTTTCTCAAATAATTTTCCATTAGTTTGTACTCAGTCATAATTTTTTGGGGTAAAAGTTTAATAACAGGAGCATTATTTTTCTCTCTCTCTCTCTCTCTCTCTCTCTCATTAACACACTTCCCCTCCTCACCCCTACCCTTCATGCAGACACAACCCACCCACTCATCCACCAACACACACACACACACACACACACACACACACACACACACACACACACACACACACTCTAGGCTCTGCTACGTGTCCTGTGTCAAAAATCTTCGTGCTTAATTTAAAATCTTTCAAGGTCGCTTTGCCTAATGCTCTTCACTCTTTTAGGTCCTGTTTTTAGCTTAGTAACGTTCAGGCATTGTGACTGACTGGCCTTTAGTGGTTAGCGTGTGTGTGTGTGTGTGTGTGTGTGTGTGTGTGTGTGTGTGTGTGTGTGTGTGTGTGTGTGTGTTGTAATGCAGTGTTATTAGAATTGCAAAGTTAGAACGTGATTTTCCTTCAGTCTCTCTCTCTCTCTCTCTCTCTCTCTCTCTCTCTCTCTCTCTCTCTCTCTCTCTCTCTCTCTTGTAGGCATAAGAAGGACCCTAACTTTGAGGAGCTTGGCAGGAGGATTGTCAACATAACTCCTCCACTCCCTCCCTCCCTCCCTAGGCTTCTCTCTCCCTCCCTCCCTCCCTCCGTAGACTTCTCTCTCCGTCCCTCCCTCTGGGTTTCTCTCTCCCTCCCTCCCTTTCTCTCCTTACCTCCTCTTTTCCTCTCTAACTCATATTCATTTCACTCTTTTTCCCTAATCTATGCCCCTCTTTCTACCTAACTTGTTCCATACTTTACCCCCCTCTCCAGACTTTTCTCTCTCACTCCTTCTCTCCCTAGCTCTCTTTCTCTCCCCCTAGCACTTCCCCTCCCTCCCCACCATTCTCTCTCCTCCTTCGACCCCTCCTCTCCTAGTTCCTCCCCTCTCTCTCTCTTCTCACTTGTATTCTGTATGTGAATTTTTAACGTAGCTCGTCCCATACTTTCTTCTTCCTCCCCAGCCTTCTCTCTCTCTCTCTCTCCATCCTTCTCCCTCTCTCTCCAGCCCTCTCCCTCTCTCTTCACCCTTTTCCCTCTCCCTCCAGCCCTCTCTCCCCGTCTCTCAAGCCCTCTCCCCTTCTCTCTCTTCCTCCACAGCACCTCTCTCTCTCTTTCTGTCTTCAAATCCTTGCTTTACCTCCCTATCCACCCTTCTCCAAGTGTGTCCAACCTTGTTCCTCTCCCTCTCTCTCTTCCCTCCTCTCTCTCTCTCCTTCCACATTCCTCCCTCTCTCTCCCTCCCTCCACAGCCCTCGTCCTCTCTCTGCACCTCCTTTACCTCCTTGTGTGGGCAAAAGACTGCTACTAGCTTCAAGGTCCCGGCCGGAGGATTGTCATGATAACTCCTACATTCTCATTTACATTCCGAGGCAGCCAGAACGCTCCTTACACCCCCCTCTCGTTTCTTCCTTCCCCCTCCTTCCCCCTTCTCCTTTCCCCTCCCCCTTCCCCTCACCCTATCCCCTCACCCTCCCTCTTCCATCTCCCCTCCCATTGTCCCCACCCACATCCTCTATTCCCTCACTCCAGCCCATCCCCCCTCTCGTTTCCCCTTCCCTTCCCCTCCCCTCATCCAATCTTTTAGTTCCCTCTCCTCCCCCTCCCCTTCCTCTACCCCCACCCCACCTCCACCCTCTTCCCCTCCTCCCTCCTGCGGCACTCTGGAGGAGAGAAATAAAAAGAGGGAGGGAAGGGGAAGGGGAAAGGGGGAGATTAGGATGAAAAGAGGAAACAGTGGAGGGGGAAGAGGGGAGAAAGGGGCAAGAGAAGAGGAAAGAGAGAGAGATGACAGGGAAAAAAGAGGGAGAGGAGGGAATGGAGGAAAGGAGGAGGAGGATAAGAGGAGAAGAAAACAAGAGGGAGAATGAGAGGAGGGAAAGAGGAGAAGGGGAGAGAGATGAGAGGGGAAAATGAGGAAGGAAAGAAGGAAATAATAATAATAATAATAATAATAATGATAATAATAATGATAATAATAATAATAATAATAATAATAATAATAATAATAAGGTACGTGAAATAGATATTAATATGAGAGCAGTGAAAATTTTAGGCAGGACCAAAATGCAATTGAGAAACAATGTTAATTTTAGGAAAGACTCCCCCGCATCTGTTACTTATACACCCCATTTTCTTTCATAGACCTTTTGATATAAATAGATAGAAGGATAGATAGATAAATGGATGAAATATAGGTATAGATAGACGTGTGGAGAGAAAGAGAGAGAGAGAGAGAGAGAGGGAATCAATTTTCATTTTCATGGATTCTTGACTCTCTCTCTCTCTCTCTCTCTCTCTCTCTCTCCGTCCTTGCCTCAGTCTTCCTCCTATCTTCCTCTCTCTTTATTTCTCTCCACATTCTTGCTTTAATCTTCCTATCTTTAATTTTCTCTACGTTCTTGCTCTAATCTTCCTCCTATCTTCCTCTCGCTTTAATTTTCTCAACGTTCCTGGATTTCTCGTATTATCTGGCGAGTCTTCCCTACATTTCCTCCGTTTTCTTTGCATTTCTTCTCTCACAGTTTGAATATATTTTACTGCTCGCTCTCTCTCCCTCTCTCTCTCTCTCTCTCTCGTTTTATCTTATCTTTCCTCCATTATCGTTTTATTTTTTACAATCCCCATCTTGTCCCATCTCACTCTCTCTCTCTTTTTTTGCCTTTATTCTCTCTCTCTCTCTCTCTCTCTCTCTCTCTCTCTCTCTCTCTCTCTCTCTCAATTCTTCCACTATTTCTCTCTTTTTCCACTCATCACTTTCTCATGCCGTCTCTCTCTCTCTCTCTCTCTCTCTCTCTCTCTCTCCCTCTCTCTCTCAATTCTTCCACTATTTCTCTCTTTTTCCCCTCCTCACTTTCTCATGCCGTCTCTCCCTCTCTTTCTCTTTTTTCTCTCATTCTTCCCCTCGCACATTTCTCTCTCACATTTCCATTCCCTTACTCCTTCTTCCTCTTTAACTCCCTTCTCTTTTTCCTCTCTTTCTCTCTTTTTCCATCTTAAGGTAAATAAAAAAATATCTTAAGGTAAATAAAAAAAATCTTAAGGTAATTAAAAAAACATCTTAAGGTAAAAATATCTTAAGGTAAAAAACATCTTAAGGTAAATAAAAAAAAACATCTTAAGGAAAAAACATCTTAAGGTAAATATAAAAAAAACATCTTAAGGTAAAAAATATCTTAAGGTAAATAAAAAAACATCTTAAGGTAAATAAAAAAACATCTTAAGGTAAATAAAAACATCTTAAGGTAAATAAAAACATCTTAAGGTAAATAAAAAAACATCTTAAGGTAAATAAAAAAACATCTTAAGGTAAATAAAAAAACATCTTAAGGTAAATAAAAAAAACATCTTAAGGTAAATAAAAAAAACATCTTAAGGTAAATAAAAAAACATCTTAAGGTAAAAAACATCTTAAGGTAAATAAAAAAACATCTTAAGGTAAATAAAAACATCTTAAGGTAAATAAAAAAACATCTTAAGGTAAATAAAAAAACATCTTAAGGTAAATAAAAAAAACATCTTAAGGTAAATAAAAAAACATCTTAAGGTAAATAAAAAAACATCTTAAGGTAAAAAACATCTTAAGGTAAAAAACATCTTAAGGTAAATAAAAAAACATCTTAAGGTAAATAAAAAAAACATCTTAAGGTAAATAAAAAAAACATCTTAAGGTAAATAAAAAAACATCTTAAGGTAAAAAACATCTTAAGGTAAAAAACATCTTAAGGTAAAAAACATCTTAAGGTAAAAAACATCTTAAGGTAAAAAACATCTTAAGGTAAAAAACATCTTAAGGTAAAAAACATCTTAAGGTAAATAAAACATCTTAAGGTAAATAAAACATCTTAAGGTAAAAAACATCTTAAGGTAAATAAAAAAAACATCTTAAGGTAAATCAGGCAACGAAACCCACCTTAAGGGATATTTTGGGGGGTACTAAAATTTTTCTTAAGGTACTTTAGGCACTGAAAATCAAAGCAAGGGACGTTTAAGGTATCAAATCAAAGGAAGGGGTATTTTAAGCAAGGAATATCATCTTACGAAATATTTCCATCCCTAAATATCAACTTACGAAATATTTCCATCCCTAAATATCAACTTACGAAATATTTCCATCCTTAAATATCAACTTACGAAATATTTCCATCCCTAAATATCAACTTACGCAATCTTTCCATCCCTAAATATCAACTTACGCAATATTTCCATCCCTAAATATCAACTTACGAAATATTTCCATCCCTAAATATCAACTTACGAAATATTTCCATCCCTAAATATCAACTTACGCAATATTTCCATCCCTAAATATCAACTTACGAAATATTTCCATCCCTAAATATCAACTTACGCAATCTTTCCATCCCTAAATATCATCTTACGAAATATTTCCATCCCTAAATATCAACTTACGAAATATTTCCATCCCTAAATATCAACTTACGCAATCTTTCCATCCCTAAATATCAACTTACGCAATATTTCCATCCCTAAATATCCACTTACGAAATATTTCCATCCCTAAATATCAACTTACGAAATATTTCCATCCCTAAATATCAACTTACGAAATATTTCCATCCCTAAATATCAACTTACGAAATATTTCCATCCCTAAATATCAACTTACGAAATATTTCCATCCCTAAATATCAACTTACGAAATATTTCCATCCCTAAATATCCACTTACGAAATATTTCCATCCCTAAATATCAACTTACGAAATATTTCCATCCCTAAATATCAACTTACGAAATATTTCCATCCCTAAATATCAACTTACGAAATATTTCCATCCCTAAATATCAACTTACGAAATATTTCCATCCCTAAATATCAACTTACGAAATATTTCCATCCCTAAATATCAACTTACGAAATATTTCCATCCCTAAATATCAACTTACGAAATATTTCCATCCCTAAATATCAACTTACGAAATATTTCCATCCCTAAATATCAACTTACGAAATATTTCCATCCCTAAATATCAACTTACGAAATACTTCCATCCCTAAATATCAACTTACGAAATATTTCCATCCCTAAATATCAACTTACGAAATATTTCCATCCCTAAATATCAACTTACGCAATCTTTCACCCTTAACTATAATCTTACGAAAAAATTTTCAGGCCCTAAAACACCTTAAGGGAAATTTTAGGTACTGAGCTATCTTTAATAATCTCTCTCTCTCTCTCTCTCTCTCTTAGACGTACGGTAGTTACAGAATAATTTTAAGGATTCATATTATTTTACAGTTTGATGTGTGTGTGTGTGTGTGTGTGTGTGTGTGTGTGTGTTAAGCAGGAGGAAGAGAGAAGATAGGAAGGAATGGGAGTGAGAATTATATTATATTACATGATTTTCGCAAGACCTGAGAGAGAGAGAGAGAGAGAGAGAGAGAGAGAGAGAGAGAGAGAAGGAAGGCCAGGGAGAGACTGTGAATAAATGCAAGATTCCAGGATTGTGTGTGTGTGTGTGTGTGTGTGTGTGTGTGTGTGTGTGTGTGTAAGACGCTATGAATATTATCTCAGGATCTTAATGAGACGTTCTTGGGGCTCGGAGGAAGAAATGAGAGGGGAAAAAAGGAAATATTACAAGAAAATGAAGAAAATACGAGAGATTAAATTAATAAAATAAAAATGAATGCGAAATGACATCACTAAAACCAATGTCTGTCTTCTCGTGGGTTGAGGAAGCTCCCTAACACCTTTTCCTAGGCGATTTATTTTTGATTACACCTTAATGTCCAATTCTGTGATACATAAATCCATCTAACATTGTCATACTCTGCATAAATAACGTACAATATTAGTCAGCCATATACAAAAATAAATCGCTAAGGAGGAGGTGCTTGGGGGTTTGCTTACTCGACCTTTTAACTTTTTCTACAATAGTCTTTTCGTTCTAACTTGGCCGAAAATTGCCATATATCTTAAATCCCAAATTGTACCCACATATTTACACTAAGATGTTATGCAAGTCACGAAGAAGTGCTGCGGGAATGATATTGGTCTTAGCACTGCGTTTTTCTATCACTGTACAGAGATTTATACTAGGATATTATGCAAGTCACGAAGAAGTGCTGGTTAAGGTGAAAGGAGTACATCAACTGCCTAGGAAGTATCTCTCTCACTTATCTCCATTATCCAGTTTTCTATCTATCTATTGCCAGACGCCTCCCTTATACGGGGTGACCACAAACAAATCGCCTCCACGTCACCCTGTCCCCCGCCATTTCACTGCCCTGCTCCCAATTCACACCCCTCTCTCATATACCTCTCCACTCCATCCCTCCATCTCATCCTTGGCAAAAAAAATCTCTCAGGTTTATTTTCGTTGCCGCCAGACGATTTTATGCAACGAAGGAAAGATTTCGTAGTCATTTGGTTAGAAGAATTGAGGAAAATATTCACCGGAATCATGTTAAAACTAAAACGATGAGAGCGACGATGATGGTAATGGTGATGACGGTATGATAATTATAAAGCCGATGATGATGATGATGATGACGATGATGATGATGATGATGATGATAATGATGACGACAATGATGATGATGATGATAACGATGATGACGATAAGGAGGACGAGGAGGAGGATCATGATGATAGTGATGATGATAATGACAGCCATAGTGATCCCCAAGACGTTACATTACCACTCCATGCTCCTCAGACATAAACCATTCCTACCCTCAACCAGAAATTTAACATCCTCACCCTTTCAGCTCCAAACGCCTGAATTATTTATGGGAAAGCCACGAAAGTTTGAGATTCTTCTTTGATTTTCGTGGAAGAGGATTTCGTGACATGGAGGCGATTTGTTTGTGGCCACCCCTTACGGGATTAGGGCGTCTGGCAATAGATAGATAGATAGATAAACAGGTTTTAGTGTGGATCGGGGGATATAGAGGGAAGCGTGAAACTTCCTAAACTTCAGTGAGACACAGGGTTTCAGGTACACACACACACACACACACACACACACACACACACACACATACACACACACACACACACACACACACACACACACATACAGTACACACATATACATACACAAGTCGATAGGGACAGGTGTGTGTGTGTGTGTGTGTGTGTGTGTGTGTGTGTGTGTGTGTGTGTGTGTGTGTGTGTGTGTGTGTGTGTGTGTGTTTATTTTTTATGTACGAGTTTGTGGATGTGTGGATGCAAGCACCCATGTGTGTGTTTATCTGAGCGTGTACGTGTGTGTGCGTGTGTGAGTGAGATAAGGAAATGCTTCTATATTCGCATGTGTTTATACGAGTACTGGTGTGTGTGTGTGTGTTTGTTTGTTTGTTTGTTTGTTTGTTTGTTTGTGTGTGTGTGTGTGTGTGTGTGTGTGTGTGTGTGTGTGTGTGTGTGTGTGTGTTGGAGCGTGTAGGTGTGTAATCGAGTGTGAGATATGGCAACATTCAAGGGTTCGTGTGCGTTTCGGTGTGTGTGTGTGTGTGTGTGTGTGTGTGTGTGTGTGTGTGTGTGTGTGTGTGTGTGTGTGTGTGTGTGTGTGTGTGTGTCTGTGTGTGTGTAAATAACATATGCTCATCTACAGTCATACCTATTCATGCAACTACCTACACATAACAACATGCATTAACAAAACAGATAGACAGACAGACACACAGATAGATAAACAGACTAATCGACAGACAGACAGACAGACAGAAAAACACCTCCTAATACTAAATGAGAGAGAGAGAGAGAGAGAGAGAGAGAAACAAGAAGAATGGCGAACACAGTATAACATGAGCATTAAGAGGCTTCATTATCAGCAGCAAACGCATCAGAGGTAAAAATAAATAGCTGGGTAACTTTTCCTTAGCCCCTGCTGCCTTCACATACCACCATGTTGTTATTAAACATGAGTGGGAGAGTGGGAGAGAGGGAGAGGGAGACGGAGAGACGGGGAGAATGAGGGAGAAAGATTTATCCATCGATCTAGATATATATTAGGTTAAAATGATACCGACTTGAATAGCAAAGGAACTAAGAGTACGAGGGTTAAATGACACATCCCAAACCCTGATAAACACATCTCAGACACTGACAAGACGAAATTGAAGGTGGGGGAATGTGACTGACGTTCGATACGGTTTCTATAGATATTAACCTGCACCTCCATCCCTCCCCTTCCCCATCCATTCCCATCCCTTGTCTTGCCTTGTCTTAGTTGCCCTTCCCTCCTCTTCCCTCCCATTCCCTTCTTCTCCTTTTCCTTCCCTGCCCTTCTTTTCGCTTCCCCTCCCTTCCCTGTTGTCCCCTCTCTTCCCCTTTCTTTCCCTTCCCTAGCTTCCCCTTCCCTATCCTCTCTTCCCTTCCTTTCCTTCCCTTTCCCTCCCCTTCCGTTTCCCTCCCTATTCTCCCCACTCTCCCCCCTTTCTTTCCCTTCCCTAGCTTCCCCTCCCCTATCCTCTCTTCCCTTCTTTCCCTTCCCTTCCCTTCCCTCCCCTCTCTCATCAGCTCAACAGGCCAATGTGTAGTTATTAATAGAGGGGGAAGTTGACTGATGCTACTGAAGTTGAAGCGAGTTGTGGATGATAGTATTGTGTGGGGGAGATTTTACTGATTTCTGAAACTCTTTATTCAGGGGATAAATTCTGCACAAGGTAGTCCATATATTACGCTACCCAATCCTCGTGTTTTCTGGGGACGGCTCATTTAGCGTTACCAATGTCTAACCTTCATTTTATACATACATCAAATTAATTATGATTTTTAGATGTTTGTTTCTTAAGTCCACTGATTGCAATGCCGATTATACGTCGTTCACATTAACTTGGCTCAGATTTTCTTTTGCGGCTTATTTCACATTGTTCAGTGGCAGGAAATGACAATACTGAGGGTCTACATCCTTTCCATAGCACTTCTTCGTGACTAGTATCATATTCTTGCATCAATTTCTCGTCAACGTTTAATATGCTAAATGGAGGGATGGCGGTTTTAGGCAGAGAGAGAGAGAGAGAGAGAGAGAGAGAGAGAGAGAGAGAGAGAGAGAGAGAGAGAGAGGCAACACTACTAAATTTACTGAACTCTATTACTCTCAAACGTTCCTATTGTATTTAAGGAACGTTCCTGAACTGATGAACGTTTATACATCGAGATATAAATAGACAAATAGCTAAACAGATCGATATACAAAGATCCATAGACAGACAGACACGTAGGTAGATAGACAGCTAGATAGACAGAATGATAATTGACAGATAGACAGAGATAGATAGATAGATAGATGGACAGGCACAGACAGACAGGTAGATACTGACTGACTGACTGATTGACAGACATTCACACAAACTGACTACAGATTGAGATACATAGACAGGCAGACAGGCAGACAGACAGACTGATACAGACATACAGGGACAGACAGACAGACAGGTAGACAGGCAAAGAGGTAAATAAAGACAGCGACAGGTAGACAGATGGACAGACAGACAGGTAGACAGATGGACAGACAGATGGACAGACAGACAGGTAGACAGACAGACAGATAGGTAGACAGAGAGAGACAGCTGGTCACACACACATATAAACACAAAAACAAACAGCCAATACCCTGTCACCATCCATCATACAAGCGACATGCCTAAAACATAAAAAAATAAAACACGCAACAAAAACAATGCTGGTGTGGGTATTACAGTGACCACTCCATTAAGGAATTACATTGATTCAAACACAACAAATACACTGGCTCTCTCGCACGATGGGATCCTGTTGTTTTGGTGTGGGTGTCGGGGGTGCAGGGGGGTGTGGAGTGCGTGTGTGTGAGGGGGGGTTTGTGGTGTGTGTGTGGGGGGGACTGTGGTGTGTGTGTGGGGGGGGGTTTGTGGTGTGTGTGTGGGGGATTGTGGTGTGTGTGTGAGGGACTGTGGTGTGTGTGTGTGAGGGGGGTTGTGGTGTGTGTGTGGGGGGGATTGTGGTGTGTGTGAGGGGGGGTTGTGGTGTGTGTGTGTGGGACTGTGGTGTGTGTGTGTGAGGGGGGTTGTGGTGTGTGTGTGAGGGACTGTGGTGTGTGTGAGGGAGGGTTGTGGTGTGTGTGAGGGGGGTTGTGGTGTGTGTGTGTGGGGGGGTTGTGGTGTGTGTGGGGGGGATTGTGGTGTGTGTGTGTTTACCATCCTCTGTTCCGTATCCTGTTACTCTTCCTTGTCCCTCCTCTTCTTCCTCTCCCTCTCATTCCCCTTCATCTTCAAACTCCTTCCTATTCCTCCTCCTCCTCCTCCTCTCCTCCTCCTTTCTCCCCTTCCTCCTCTCTTCCTCCCCTTCTTCCACTCCCCACTTTTCTTCTTGTCTTCCAATTACCTTTCATCTTCCCTTACTCCTTCACTTACGTCTTAATCATCTTTAATTCCTCCCCTCCTCCTCCTCCTCCTCCTCCCTCCTTTCCTCCATTCATTGCAAATCTCCTTCCTTATTCTCAGTCTACCCCTTCTTCTTCCTCGTACTCTCCTTCCAAGATTTTCTCAGAAGCAGTAATTTGTGTGTGTGGGGGGGGGTGTTGCGTGTGTGTGTGTGTGTGTGTGTGTGTGTGTGTGTGTGTGTGTGTGTGTGTGTGTGTGTGTGTGTGTGTGTGTGTGTGTGTGTGTATCAATGTACTCCTCTTCCTCCTCCATCTTTTCTTCCTCCTCCTCCTCCTCCTCTTCTTCTACTTCTTCTTTTCCTTCATTACTATTATTATTATTATTATTATTATTATTATTATTATTTATTATTATTATTATTATTATTATTATTATTATTTATTATTATTATTATTATTATTATTATTATTATTCCAAGTTTTTCCTAACATACTGAAGAGATTAAGTTCCTTTTCTACGTGTTATCCTCTCTCTCTCTCTCTCTCTCTCTCCCCCTCTCTCTCTCTCTCAAGAATCACCTCATCCTCCACTTCATCTCACCTCCTCCTTAATCAAATTTTCTCTCTCCTTTCAACTTTCACTTTGCCTCCATTTTCTTCTCTCTTCCTCTCTCTCTCTCTCTCTCTAATCGGAAGAGCACTGGAACCTACAATCACGTCTCTCTTTCTCACCATCATGTCACACAGATAATTGCATTTTAAAGTGGGCGCCCTTACTCCTCTCTCACTCTCTCACTTTCTCTCTTTTTTTTTGTTACCTCTATCTCCCTTTTCGTATTCTCTATTTCTTTATCTATCCATCTATCTACCTATCTATCTATCTACCGGTATCTATCTATCTGTCTCAATACGTGTCTGTTTCTGATTCGTTCCCATCCTTCATTTATTCATTTCTCTCTCTCTCTCTCTCTCTCTCTCTCTCTCATGACTGTCGTACTCTTAACAACGATGTGAACGCCCAAGCAGGAGGAGGATTACACAGGATTACACAGGAAAGCAAACAGCAACAGACCTTATGGTCCTTTCGAGGCTGCTTATTAGAGAAAACTATGACTACAAGATCTAACTCTACATGTTGAAGGATAAGGATAGGAAAGCAAGAAGGCTCCCCCCACCACCAAACCCTCCAGGAAAAAGTGAGAAAAACCACCATGCAGCATGGAAAAACTGACATGGAAATTTTATAGGAAACATTGGAAAGGAAAAGTCACATTCTATAATACTTTATCTATAAGCTACCCGATAGAGTAACCTGAAAGAGAAAGTAAACAAATAAAATAATAGTTACGGCATGACATTATAAACCAGTTACATTGAGTTAATGGGAAGTCTGTGGACATAACGTGGAAGCTACACACTGCATAGTGTGGATGTTTAGGGGTGGTGCAGCAGCCTTGCCTGGCGCTTTTAAGGTAGGCAGCAGTCAATCAGGCCCTAGCTCCATTTGCTCCACTGAGACAAGGAACTCTCCCATGTGGGACAAGTACACAAGTTTCATCCTGAAGCAGTGACCCCTGGTACATTAAAAAACCCGATGGTGGTCACTTGACTAACAGGGACCCTCAGTGATCCACAGCCCATCACAGGTCGAAAGTAAGAGTAGTGACCGTTAACTCAGGGTTATCTGTGCAGCTCCTAATCTGTGCTTATATTGCTTTCTTTGCGCTGGGGAGACTGAAAAGTATATAGGACGGGTGTCTCAGATAAAAGGGGACTGCACAGTGCACAGTGTGGATGTGCAATGCACAGAGTGGATGTTTAGGGGTGGTGCGGCAACCTTCCCTGGCGCTTTTTAGGTAGGCAGCAGTCAATCAGGCAATAGCTCCGTTCACTCCACTGAGACAAGGAACTCTCCCATGTGGGACAGTACACAAGTTTCATCCTGAAGCAGTGACCCCTGGTACATTAAAAAAATCCCGATGGTGGTCACTTGACTAACAGGGACCCTCAGTGATCCACAGCCCATCACAGGTCGAAAGTAAGAGTAGTGACCGTTAACTCAGGGTTATCTGTGCAGATCCTAATCTGTGCTTATATTGCTTTGTTTGCACCGAATAAATTGGAAATGTATATTGTCGTGACGCAACACTATGTACGGGTACATTGTTTACGGGGTGTCTTGTAGACTAAGGGGGCATGAACTTACATGTACCGTAGCTATAAAAGCAAGTTATTCGGACAGAAAAAGAGTCAGCTGAGGATTTTCATGCAAATACTTGTCTAATTTGTTTTTGAATGTCTCAATTGAGATACTGTTCACGGTATCTGAGGGTAATCTGTTCCAGATATTTACAACTCTGTTAAAGAAGAAGTATTTTGCTTCGTGGGATTGGAATCGTTTTCCCATGATTTTGCAGCCATTACTTCTGGTTTGACTCGACCGGTCTATATCAAAATATTTATTCATGTCTAAGTTGTCATATCCCTTCATGATTTTGAAAACTTCAATAAGGTCCCCTCTTAACCTGCGCTTCGTTAGGCTAAATAATTTAAGTTCTTCAAGGCGTTCCTCATATGGTTTGTTTCTAAGTCGTGGTACCATTTTTGTGATTCTTCGCTGAATTTTCTCTAATTTTTCAATGTCCTTTCTGTAGTACGGAGACCAGAATTGCACACAATACTCAAGATGGGGGCGCACTAGCGAGGAGGAGGAGGAGGAGGAGGAGGAGGAGGAGGAGGAGGAGGAGGAGGAGGAGGAGGAAGAAACAGGCATGAGAAGACGAAGAGGAGGAGGAGGAAGAACATGGGAGAAGAGGACAAGATAAGAGAGGCATAATTTACACTCAAGAGGTCTGAAGAGGAAGAGGAGACGAGGCAAGAAGAAGATGAGGAAGAGGTGATGGAAGGTGAGGATAAGGAAGACTGCAGAGGAAAAGGATTAGGGAAGAAATGGATGATGATGATGATGATGATGATGATGATGATGATGATGATGATGATGGTTAGGAGAAGGAAGAGGAGGAGGAGGAGGAGAAGGAGCCAAGAGGAAAGAAGAGGCAGCCGGTTTTGTCCCTCTCATAACAAACACACACACACACACACACACACGCACACACACACACACACACACACACACACACACACACACATAAATCCACCCAGACACCCACACAAACACACCCCCTCACCCTCACCCTCTCTCTCTCTCTCTCTCTCTCTCTCTCTCAAGTGTGTATAATTCTCCCATTAACTCCATACAAGACAATGCTTTACTTTACTCCTTAAGAAACTGCTGTGGAAACGGAAAATCTTGGAACAGTTTTAGCAGGAAGGAGAAGAAAGAGGAGGAAGGAGTGGAAGGAAAATTAGGAGGGGAGGAGAGATGGATGGAGAGAAAGAGGGGGGAGAAAGGAGAGAAAGAGGGAGGAGAAAGGAGAGAAAGAGGGAGAGAAAGGGAGAGGAAATGTGAGGAACGATGAAAAGATAGTAGTGAAGAGAAGGATGGAGTGGGAGGAATATTAGGAGGGGAGGAGAGATGGATGGGGAGAAAGAGTGAGGAGAGAGGAGAGAAAGATGGAGGAAAGGGAGAGAAAATGTGATGAAGGAAAAGAGAGAAGAGAAGGAAGGATGGGGGAGGAAGAGAGGAAAATAAGAGGGTGAAAGAAGAGGGAGGAAGACTTGAGGGAGATGAGAGAGAAGGAGGTGGGGCGAAAGGGAGAGATGGAAGAGACAAGAAAGAGAAGTAAAGAGAATTCACGAGAGAGAGAGAGAGAGAGAGAGAGAGAGAGAGAGAGAGAGAGAGAGAGAGAGAGAGAGAGAGAGAGAGAGAGAGAGAGAGAGAGAGGAGGGGGGGGGAATCGTGAGCTTGTCGAGGTAGCGAGGATGAAAACAGAGAGAAATGAGAGGAAGGAAATTTAGGAGGGGGGGAGGAGGAGGAGGAGGAGGAGGAGGAGGAGGAGGAGGAGGAGGAGGGCCGGGGCAGAGAGAGAGAAGAATAAATTAGACCAGAAACAAGAGGAAAGAAGAAACTTAGGAGAGGAAGAGGAAGAAACAGGAGGAGAGATAGCTAGAAAGTGAGGTGTGTGTGTGTGTGTGTGTGTGTGTGTGTGTGTGTGTGTGTGTGTGTGTGTGCGTGTGTGTGTGTGTGTGTGTGTGTGTGTGTGTGTGCGTGTGTGTGTGTGTGTGTGTGTGTGTGTGTGTGTGTGTGTGTGTGTGTGTGTGTGTGCGTGTGTGTGTGTGTGTGTGTGTGTGTGTGTGTGTGTGTGTGTGTGTGTGTGTGTGTGTGTGAGAGAGAGAGAGAGAGAGAGATGGAGGGAAGGAGAGAAAAAGGTCCTCCAAGTAGCAGCCGACGAGGACGAATGACACTATTTAGATGCAAAAGAATCCTAGAGTATGGAGAGAGAGAGAGAGAGAGAGAGAGAGAGAGAGAGAGAGTTGTTAGAGTGCTTTTAGAGTGCTGTGGAAGAGTGTAGGGTGTGTCTAAGGGGCTGTAGAGTGAATGCATGAGGGAAAGTCAGAATGAAATAGAGTGCGTAGTGTGACAGGGAGATGGTTGTGGAGGATGCAGGGTGAGGTAGGGTGAAGCAGGGTGATGTTAGAGTAATGTAGAGTGATTTAGAGTGCTGTGAATGACAATAGGGTGCGCCAGAGTGATACAGAGTGAGGAAGTATGTTGATATGAGATAGGGTGGTGTGTAGTGTGTGAGAAGGGTGATGGAAGATGGGGGCAGGGTGAGAGAGAGTGTTGCAGTGTGAGTCTGTGTGATATAGGATGATTTAGGATGGTGAAAAATAATATAGTGTGAGTCTAGGGTGATGTAGTGTGTGTTAGGGTGAATGTAAACACAAAAAGCTGAAATAAGGTACCTCTGAATGAATTAGGAGAGAGAGAGAGAGAGAGAGAGAGAGAGAGAGAGAGAGAGAAGGGGTCCATGCTACCATCTTTTGTGTTCTCGATTTCCTATAGACGTCGAGAAAGAGAGAGAGAGAGAGAGAGAGAGAGAGAGAGAGAGAGAGAGAGAGAGAGAGAGAGAGAGAGAGAGAACAAAAGAACCTATGAAGGAGGGGGCATACAAGGCTATAATTTCTCTCTCTCTCTCGCTCTCCCTCTCTCTCTCTCTCTCCCTGCTTTGTTCCTCTCCTCAATATCTTCTCTCGCGTCAATCTTCCTCCTCCCCTTCCCAATATCCTTGTCACTCTCCTCCTCTCCTCCCCTCCCTTCTCCTCTCCCCTCCCCTCCCCTCCCCTCTCCCCTCCCCTCCCCTCCCATCCCCTCCCCTCCCCTCTCCCTTTCTATTCTCTTCTCCTCCCTCTCTCTCTCCTGCCTCCCCTTTCCTTCACTTGTTCCTCTTGTCTCCCCTCCCCTTTCCCTCTCTCCCACACCATCCTTCTTTCTCATCCTCTCTCCCCTCCCCTCCCTTCCTCCCTTTCTCTCTCCCTTCTCTCCTACCCTTCTTCTTCCCCTCCCTTCCTCTCTACCTCACTTTCCTCTCTTTTCCTGCCTTCCATCTAGTCCCTTTTCCTTCTCCCTCCTTTTTTCCTCCCTTTCTCTCCCTCCTCCTTCTTCTCTCCACTTTCCTACCTATCACCTACCTCTTCTTCACTTCTTCCCACGCCTCTTCCCCCCTCCACTTCTTTCCCTCCCCCTCCATCATCCCCCCTTCCCCTCCCTCCTCTTTCCACACCCTCTTCTTTTCCTCCTCCTTCCCCCTTCCCTCCTCCTCCACTACGTCTTTCATCACCCTCCTCTCCCCTCCTCCCACCTCCTCTACCCTCCTCTTCCCCCTCCCTTTTCCTCCTCCTCCTCTATCCTCCTTCCTCCTCCCCCTCCTCCTCCCCTCCTCCCTTGAGTCTTCTGAGACATGCAAACTTAGACGAAGCGAGTCGTCTTCTTCTTCTTCTTTTTGCTGCTGACTATGCACTATTCCCTTCCTGTCCCTCTCACCCAGCCTCCAGGTTTTAAAAGATCTCTCTCTCTCTCTCTCTCTCTCTCCTCTCTCTCTCTCTCTCTCTCTCTCTCTCTCTCTCTCTCTCGTATTAACTTTTCTATTCATACTACCATACAAGTTAGGTATTATAAAATTGACCTAGACATCCCCCCCTCTCTCTCTCTCTCTCTCTCTCTCTCTCTCTCTCTCTCTCTCTCTCTCCTGTTTCTCTAATTAAAAGCCAGCGTTTCACAATCCCTTTCTTTCCGTTCATATATTTTTTCTTTCACTCCTCATTCGATTCTACCTAATTTCATAATCAGCCTTAGTTTCTTTTTTTAATATGTTGTCACACTCATGGCAGCCAAATTTCGAGAGAGAGAGAGAGAGAGAGAGAGAAAGAAAACGGGATGAACTCTGAATTCTGGAGGGGAAACTATGACAAACCTTAAAATAAAAATCCTTCTTTTTTTTTTTTTCCAAGTTCTGATGCCACACAGGGGAAGCAGAGGGAAATAAGTGTATATAATGCTGTATTCTCGTTCGTTTTGGGGGGATTTCGTGACGCCTTTTCCTCTGCGATTTATTCTGCTTTGTGGAGATGGGTTAGAAAGGTGGTTTGCTGATTGAAGGGACGTGACTCCGTTCCCAGGTACATAGGGAATAAGATGGGGGATCAGAATTCGTAAACACACACACACACACACACACACACACACACACACACACAGAAAAAAAACACACACACATATACAAATACCCACACACATATTGTACATACACACCAAAAAAGAAAAAAACACACACACACACAAACATACATACATACACACAAAAGAAAAAAGCAAACACACACACACACACACACACACACACACACACACACACACACACACACGTCTGACCTACCACGCCACCCATCGACATAAAAAACACACACATGCTCTCAAATACAGCCAAATCGATCATAAATGAACCCTAGCATGTATTCAATATGGACGGTGGGTGTTAGCGCATAAGTGGTGACATGTAAAGGTGATCAGCTGAAGGAGTATTGCCGCATGTTCACTCTCGGACACAGTAACTTTAATACCACGTAAACTAGTCACGAAGAAGTGCCAGGGAGCCTCCTAAGAACACTAGTATTCAGCCACACACCTAATCACCTTTCTTATAAAACTCTTGGAAGGATCGTGTGGGGCTTTCAAGACGGAGGTGAGAAAGTTAGGTTTATCTAATTTGTGCCTAGAATTCTGATGGATATTTGGGGGAGGGAGAGAGGGAGGGAGAGGGAGAGAGGGAGGGAGAGGGAGAGAAGGGGTGATGGAAATGTGAGTGAGGGGAAAGTTGGGTGGCGAGAGAGAGAGGGGGGGGGGAATTTAAATTTGGTTGGGGGTGAAAGTTGGGTGGCGAGAGGGATGTGGAAAGGGAAAGAAAGAGGCAGAGGGAGTGGGCGAGATAGACAGAGGGAGAGAAAGAGGGAGAGGGGGAAGGAGGAGGGGGAATGGAGATATTAGTAGAGGAGGAGAGAATGAGGAGGAGGAGAATGAGAAGGGCTGGGAGGAGGAGGAGGAGGAGGAGGAGGAGGAGGAGGAAAGTTAGATGACAGGAGAGGAGGAGGGGGAGGAATAAAGTTAGTTGACAAGAGGGAGAGATGTGGAGGAAAATATGTGCTATTAGGGGGGGAGGGAAGAGGAGAAAAGTTAGAGAGAGAGAGAGAGAGAGAGAGAGAGATCTGGTTAGGTGAAGAAATGCAGTTTAAACGCACGTCCTCTCCATCAGTATACCGTCTCTCTCTCTCTCTCTCTCTCTCTCTCACTTGGAAATACTGTCCAAGTGAAATATTCAGTACATTTCCGGGCATCCAATATCCTAGACAGTATTACCCATCCTCTCTCACTCTCTCTCTCTCTCTCTCTCTCTCTCTCTCTCTCTCTCTCTCTCTCTCTCTCTCACTCTCTCTCTCTCTCTCTGGATGAAGACTGAGCCAGCTATTAACTTGTCCACGAGCTTGATTGCTGGGGTTAGAGAGAGAGAGAGAGAGAGAGAGAGAGAGAGAAACACTACAAGAGCCAGGATAAAACAAATGAACAACAGACGAAAGGAAAATAAAAGAACTCAAAGAAAAAATCACTCGATAGTTACTGAGCAAATGGAAATACTTAAGTAGGAAAAAGAAACGCAGACTCCAGCACTTTGGGTGAAAAAATAGAGAGAGTGAGAGAGTGAGGGAGAAAGAAAACTGTCACTCGAGGCCGTAATGGGTGTACCTGAGAGAGAGAGAGAGAGAGAGAGAGAGGACCCTTTTCTCAAGCACCTGCCATCACCTTAACAACTGCCAAGGAACAAACAAACAAAAACAACAAAAACAATAACCATAAGAGAATAGGGTAAGAGCACAAAAGATGGAGAAAGTAAGGGAATATTCACACACACACACACACACACACACACACACACACACACACACACACACACACACACACACACAACAATAATCGTCCCTCACACACACACACAGAAACTGACACATTTATGTACACACAATGAAACTTACACGCAATATCACATCAATTTACTCACACACACACACACACACACACAATTCCCTCCACACGCACATACACACACAATTCCCTCAACACACACACACGTACACACAACTCCCCCCCCACACACACACCACAACCTCCACATACCCTCACTCCAGAAAAGTCAAACACAACAAGCACGCAGATACACACACAAATACGTACACACAGCCTCGGTTCCAGAATGCATACATCATGAGCGTGTACACAATCCAAACGCACATGTATCTTTCCCTGACTGCCTGACTATATATAAAAAAAATCATGAAAATAAAGAAAAAAGAAAAAAAAAACTACATTTATGAATCAGTAATTTCGATAATATTGTTCTCTCTCTCTCTCTCTCTCTCTCTCTCTCTCTCTCTCTCTCTCAACTCACCCCAACTCCAATTTTACCGCCATTTACACACAAAGTTACAAAAAATATTATATAAAAAAAAAGTTTGGAACACAAATATAAAGAGAAATTCGATATAGGTTAGTTTAGCCTGGTGCCGCGTTTTTTTTTTTTTACCCATAACTATAAAAAACTGAAAATTAAATCCCATTACATGCTGTGCACTAACTCGACTGGGGATATTTTAGATAGATAGATAGATAGATACGTAGATAGATAGACAGACCAATAGGGAGATAGACTGAGACGCATAGGTAAAGATAGATAAGTGGACAGATAACAGAAAGATAGATAAACTGATAGATAGACAGCTAGACAGACTGAAAGGCAGACAGATCGAGCGAGCGAGCATGCAAGAGAGCGAGAGAGACAGAGACAGAGAGACAGAGAGAGAGAGGGATAAACAGGTAAATACTCATAGGCAGGTAGGTAGATAGATAGATACAGATAGACAGACAGACAGATGGATGAACCACCTCAAAACATTTCTCTCATACTTTCAGTCACATCCACATCGACACCACAGCGCTCCTTTACTCTCTCATCCAAGTTAAAATGAAAGCACTATACAATTACCGACCGCAATACACTCCTTTACTTCCCCAGGCAAGTTTAAATGAGAGTCCTATAAAATTACAGTCCGCAACACACTCCTTTACTTCCCCGGGCAAGTTAAAATAAGAGTCCTATTGAATTACCGTCCGCAATCCAAGACTCACCATAAGACAGTCCCGCGAGCGACCCCAGCACCAGAATGTAAACAAACCCGGCCATCACGCCCCCTGAAGGAGGTGCCGGCGGGGGTGTAGTTCGGTGCCGTGTTTGCAGATCCCGCGCAGTGAGGTATGGAGTTTGGGGAGTCCCGAGGCTCAACAGGTGGGAGGAGGATGCAGGAGGAAGAGGAGGAGGAGGAGGAGGAGGAGGGGATGCAGTGGTGTCAAGGAGAAGCGTTCGCCTCCATGCAAACTCGTCGTCCGCTGGGAAAGTTTGAAGCGA
The DNA here is from genome assembly GCF_032717465.1 of Coenobita brevimanus. NCBI lineage: Eukaryota > Metazoa > Arthropoda > Malacostraca > Decapoda > Coenobitidae > Coenobita > Coenobita brevimanus. The sequence continues at coordinate 1,197,223 of NC_136965.1, forward strand.
GGGAGATTTCGGGCGAGTTGTGTTTATGTCGACGGGGTAACACGTGTCTCCCTGTCTCGGCCACAAACTTTTTTTTTCTGACCATATATTCTCAAAGTCTGGGCATTATGAGGCACCCAGGAGACATTTTCAGTGTTTCTTAGTGCTGTTTCTTACATAATCACAGTTTACGAAGAAAGAAGCTCCCGTTATTGTTTCAGTCTCGTTTCTATTTTTCTTTATGCTGCTGTTCCTCAAATTTTCTGTTTCTAGAGTTTGTAAAGCACTCTAAAAGGTCT
>NC_136965.1:1205000-1260000 GCF_032717465.1 Coenobita brevimanus
ATGATCCTGGCCTACAACAACTACTGCTAAACCCTTTTCACTCTAACTTGGCCAAAATCTCTCTCTCTCTCTCTCTCTCTCTCCCTCTCTCTCTCTCTCTCCCTTACAGAGTTCTAACAGAATGACGGCAGACGGTGCTAGTCATGAAGAAGTGCAACGGAAGGGACGTCAAACCATAGTACTCCCCTATTATGCCACTACGCTACGTGAAAGTGGACGAAAATATGGACCAAATGAGGGGAAAATGACTCCAAAAAAAACGGAAAAAAAAAAAAACAGGAAAAATCAACATATATATACTTAGCCCTGACAAAAAAAAAAAAAAAAAAAAAAGAGAGAGAGAGAGAGGAATATTAATTATGAGAAATTATGAAGTATGCTTTCCCAAAACCAGAGAAATTTTTTATATATGTAAATAAAGAAATATTTCCTAACAGCAAAAGAAAATATCAACCACACACACACACACACACACACACACACACACACACACACACACACACACACACACACACACACACACACACACACACACCTTATCAGCGGCGTGTCCCCTTCTGCATGGAGTACCGTTGTCCCTTACCAGATGGCACTGGTTTCCACTCTTGCGGTTTTATCTTTAACGTTATACACTTGCTTTCCTGTGTTCTCAGTCCACTTACGAAGGACACTCTGTGGAGGAGAATAAAGACCACTTAATTTTTGAATGATTATAATTACTTAAGGAGAGAGAAGTGAGAAAACAGTCACTTAAATTTCAGATAAAGATGCATACTTATAAATAATGAAATGTGGAAGAGAATGAATAAAACTCACAAATTTAATGGATGTTAGTCTATTGTCTGATATTTCCTGCTTCACCAACTTGTACCTCTACCTCATCTACCTTCTCTCTCCTTTAAATTGCCTCTACCTCTACCTTACCTACCTTCCCCTCTCTAAATTCCTTCTCCTTGACTCCCTCCCGTCTCCCATCCTATATATCTTGCTTCCTTCAATCCTACTCAATCCCTACCCACCCCATACCTTCATCTCACCATCCTCGCCAACCCTGACCTCTCTCTCACTCTCTCTCTCTCTCTCTCTCTCTCTCATCGTCCTATCAACAAGCGACGGTCCAGCCTAACACATAGCCACCATAAATCTCAAGTCCAAACCATTACCATCCATAACCTTTAACTAAATACACCCCAGGAGTTATGGCACCATGGCAACGAGTTATGGCACTATGGCAGGGTGTGGCACTATGGCAGGTGGCACTATGGTAGGTGTGGCACTATGGCAGGGTGTGGCATTATGGTAGGTGTGGCACTATGGAAGGGAGGTAGAATTATCATAGAGGGTATGGCACTGTGGTAGAGGTGTGGTATTATGGTAGATGGCACTATGGCAGGTGGCACTATGGCAGGTGGCACTATGGTAGGTGTGGCACTATGGAAAGGAGGCAGAATTATGATAGAGGGTATGGCACTGTGGTAGAGGTGTGGTATTATGGTAGATGGCACTATGGCAAGGTGTGGCACTATGGCAGGTGGCACTATGGTAGGTGTGGCACTATGGTAGGTGTGGCACTATGGTAGGGAGGTAGAATTATGACAGAGGGTATGGCACTGTGGTAGAGGTGTGGTATTATCGTAGATGGCACTATGGCAGGGTGTGGCACTATGGCAGGTGGCACTATGGTAGGTGTGGCACTATGGTAGGGAGGTAGAATTATCATAGAGGGTATGGCACTGTGGTAGAGGTGTGGTGTTATGGTAGATGGCACTATGGTACTTGTGGCACTATGGCAATGGGTTATGGTAGGCTGTGGCAAAGGTCAGAGAGAGAGAGAAAGAGAGAGAGAGAGAGAGAGAGAGATGGCAGCAATAAAGTAAGAAAAATTTATACCAGACAAAACAAACTGTATAGGATGATTTTTTACTGCATGTAAATCATACGTGAGAGAGAGAGAGAGAGAGAGAGAGAGAGAGAGAGAGAGAGAGACAGACAGACAGACAGACAGACAGACAGACAAACAGACAGAGAGAATCAGAAAGAACACACTAGTCAAATTTTTTACATCTAAATAATGTGTGTGTGTGTGTGTGTGTGTGTGTGTGTGTGTGTGTGTGTGTGTGTGAGTGAATAAATTAAGAATGAACGAATGAGTAAGCGAGTGAGTGAGAAAGGAGGGAAAGAATGGAAGAAGAAAGAAAGAATGGAAACAGAAAACAGAGAGAATGAGATTAAGAAAGAGTTAGATAGAGAATGAGAGATAAAAGGAGAGAATTAAAGAAAAGAGAGAGAGATTCATCGCCTCACCTACCCAACCTCACATAACTACGGAGCACAATAAGTCAAAACCAGCTCGAGCCTTACTGACACTCCCCTGCAGTATCTCACTCGGCTTCGCTCTGCTTCGAAGGAATGTAAACCAACGAGAAGCGGTGCCACGGCGGTGCAAACCCGTCCCCGGCAGTCACTTTAGTGCTGACGTATAAATACAACAGGATAACTAGTCAAAGATGCCATACATCAAATCTGGAGTAACTCGAGTGAAAATTGACGATTTTATGCCCATTTGAAATTTTAGGCCCGACCCACCTGACACTGACCCCACTACTGTAACCGGAGCGTGCCCCCCCTGATGTAATGTGGTATGTTGTAGGATGCAGATTTGAAAGACGCACCTTTTGGCTTTAGTTGCATGTCGATAGACGAATCTGAAAAGAGTTATGGCAAAAAAACGGTTTTTAATCTTTACATTTGAGGGGCCTAGTCTAGGCCTTGGCCCAATTTGGACCAAAATTTAATCAGGTGATCAGAAGGCCACAGCCCATCATCCCTTTAATTTTAGTCAAAATCGCACCGGTAGTTTTGGCCTAAAGTTGTTAACAGACAGACAGACAGACAATTGACAGACAGAAAAACAAACAGACACACCGAGTGAAAACAATACCCTCCCCGAGCGTCTATCCCCATCTCCACCACCAAGAACCGAATCAACAATCATCAATAATAAAAAAATAAATAAATAAAGATGTACAAGAGGACAAGCTTCCGTAATGCACAGGATCGGGTGAGCACCGTGGCCAAGCACCCCCTAGCGTCTGTCCCCACCTCCACGAACCGGGAACAGAATCATCAATTAATCAGCAAGAAAAGAAGAAAAAAATCGGAGCACAAGACAACGATCCCGGGCCACTCGCGTAATAAGAGAACAAACAGAAGAAGAGGACTTGTGTTTGCTGACGACGGAGGAGGAGGAGGAGGAAGAGAGAGAGAGAGAGAGAAGAGGGAAGAGGGAAGCTAGCATCTCCAGGAACAAGAACAGAGGAAAGAAGGAAGCAAGGATGGCAAAAGAAAGAGAGGAAAATAAAAAGATATACAAATAAAACTTGAGAAATAAAGACGCTGTGAAAAGGTAAAATATAAGACACTAAAAAAAACAAAGAGAAAAATTACCATACACAGGTGAGACGAGAAGAAAATTACAAAACCAATATATCTTAAAATTTTCTAAAGCCAAACGCCACTTATACAGAGAGTTTCAGATGGTTTTAGACTCCATCATCTCCCTTCCTTCCTCCTGAACATTCCTTCACCATTCCCTTCCCTTCTCCATCTCATATTTGCTTATTTCTCTCTTTACCATGCCCCCTCCTTCCCCTCTCCCCTTTCCCTCCTCAGTCCTCTATTCCTACCCCTTCATCTTCCCCATCTCATTTCCCTCCCTACCCCTCCCCCTCTCTACTATTCCCCTCCCTACCCCTCTCACATTTCTTTCCTTTACCTTTCCTTCTTCCTTCTCCTCTTACCTTTCCCTCCTTCATCCCCCTTTCCTTCTCCTTCGCCCCCAAATTTTATCCCCTCCTCTTCCCCCTCCCCCTCCCATAATCACTCCTCCCCCTCCCCCTTCCCCCTCACATTCCTAAACGTCATTCCTTTATCTTTCCTCCATCCTTTCCCTCTCTCAGTCTCTGTTTCTCCATCACCTCCCCCACCTCATCCCCCTCCATCTCCCCCTACCATTATCCCTCCCCCATCCCTCTCCCTTCCCCTGCATCTCCCCCTACCATTATCCCTCCCCCATCCCCCTCACACTATTTACTCTTCCATTAACACCATTACTTTTCCCCCCTCCTCCCATCCCTTAACCCGACCCAGCCCTAATCACTGAAAAAACATCACCCTTGGAGCGCTAAAACCCACAGTCCATTCAGGCTTTGCCTCTTTGTATCCATCACCTGGGAAAGCGATATCTGCAGTGATGATGGTGATGATGATGATGACGGTCTCTCTCTATCTATCTATCTATCTGTCTTTATCTATCTATCTACAGAAATTACCTAAACTACGTAAGTATATATGTGTAAGTCAGAATTTTATAATATGGAAAAATTACCTAGATACTTATTTCTCTTCATTTTTCACTTTCCTCTCATCATTCACTCATTTTTCTCCTCCCCTACTTCTTCTCCACCTCCTCCCTTCCTCCTAGCCTACATCTCTCTTCCCCTCCCTCTCTCACAAAATCCTCCTCCTCTCCTCTCCTCTTTTCTTCTCCCCTCACCTACACTCCCCACTCTTTTTCACTCTCCTCTCTCTTCTTTCCATCTTCCTTTACCAAATCTTTTCATAAATTTCCACTCTTCCCTCTCCCACACTACCCCCCCCCTTTCCCCTCTCTTACCACCCCACTTCCCTCTCCCCACCCTCGTCTCCTTTCACTCTTTACCCCCTCTCTATCTCTCCCTTCCTCCTGACTTACATTCCTCTCCCCCTCCCCTCCCTCCCTTCTTCCCTTTCCCCACTCTGTTATTTTCCTTTTCCTTACCTACTTCCTCATAACTTATACCTCTCCCCCTCCTCCTCCACCCTACTCCCCGTTTAGTATTTCCTCTCTATTTCTCCCTTCCTCACCCTCCGTTCCCTCCCTCCTTCACTCCCTTTTTCTTTCCATTCCTCTCTTCCTTTCCCTCCTCCTTCCTTCCTTCCATGACTCCCCCTCCCCATCATTCCTATTCATTTTACGAATTCTAACCTGCCCCCTCACCACCTCTCTCCTCCCCCTCCTCCCTTCCCTCTCCCCCTTTCCCCAGCTCCCCTAAGTCATCACAATAGTCCTCGAATCACAACTCCTTCCCTGAGGACCAAGTACAGATTCTTCGCGGATTTACTGTCCAAATATTTTCGCAACTAGATTCTTGATTCCTGGCGCATTTTTAGCGGTTTTCGCAATTCTCTCTCTCTCTCTCTCTCTCTCAACCACCAGGCCTTCACTACTATTCCCTGTGTGACGAGAAAATAAAAGCTTCCAATCAATACCACCCCTCGCTCCACGTGAGAGAGAGAGAGAGAGAGAGAGTCTGTAATGGCTGGTAATCTGCTCAGTGGAGGGACAAAACACAAACACATGAATCAAAAGCAACAAACACAAAGCCACATAAACGAGTATGTAACTGCATTTACGCCCCCGTGTGTGTGTGTGTGTGTGTGTGTGTGTGTGTGTGTGTGTGTGTGTGTGTGTGTGTGTGTGTGTGTGTGTGTGTGAGAGAGAGAGAGAGGGAGGGAGAGAGAGAGAGATTTTATGTAAGTACGTGAGAAAGAGGATTTGAAGGCAAGCAGCTGAGAAATGCAGACGCCAGTGTACGAGAGAGAGAGAGAGAGAGAGAGAGAGAGAGAGAGAGAGAGAGAGAGAGAGAGAGAGAGATGTACTGAAAGAAAATATTGTGGTGTATGTCCTTAGATATCAATAAAGAAATGTTACTCCTTAGTGAAAAAATATGGCCGAAGTCTCTCTCTCTCTCTCTCTCTCTCTCTCACACACACACACACACACACACACACACACACACACACACACACACAGAAAAACCTTCGTCACCACCTTCAATTATTTCTATAAAAGTGTCCCCTCAATTTTTTACGTTTTCTTTTCGTTCACAAAAAAGAAAAAGCGAGCCACAGTAAAAAACATGAAGGGAAAACGCTTTACATCTCAAAAAAAACAAAAAAAAAAAAATCTCGAAATAAAATATATCTTTATTTTCGCCGTTTGACTCCCAAGTATCCGTCCCTTGCCGACTTATCCTCAGTCTTCCTCGCCTCCTCACCCTCCACCTCACTCACATAAACCCATCTATACTCCTTCTACTCTAACTTGCCCTAAAACTGCCATCTCTTCATCCAGAATGAGTTGTAACATTAGAATAACACCAGAATATGATGCTAGTCACGAAGAAGCGCTACGGAAAGGATATAGAGCCGTAATATTTTCTTTATCGATGAACGATGTGAAATAGTGTGAAAAGGGGCGAAAACTTGGGCTACATCTAAGGTATTTTTGTATAACCAGGCAGTGGGGCCGACGGGATATATCAGTGCCACCACATGAAGGCGTCTCCAGCACTCAAAAAGGAATAGGAATTAAATAGCAAGTGAGAGAGAACACATAAATAAAAGAGGGGAATGTCCGAGGAATGAAAAATATAAGGAGAAAAATGTTGACCTCAAATGAACATAAATATAGCATGGAATGAACATGGAATGAAAAAAGAAACAAAGAAGTATCGACCCTAAACTAAAATAAAACAATAAAAAGAGAAAGCCAATGACGCCAAACTAGCATAAATAAAAGCAGGGAATAAATGGAATGAAAATAAAAGAATAACTAAAAGGCTAGGCGTGAGTGGGGCAGGCATGGTGGTGTAAACAATGGGAGCTTCGGACCTAAAACCAAATATATAAACAGAGCCAAGCGCCATTAACCTCGATGCACAAAAACAATATCAGTAGTCAGAATATATATCACCCCCACGCAGTTTCACACACACACACACACACACACACACAGTTTCACGCCCAGACACACACGTACAGAAACGCACACGACTTTTTAAAATCATAGGCAACAGAAACAAACAATATTCAATAACAGACAGAAGCAAATATAACTAAAAAAAAGAATGGACAGATAGTTTAAGACAGGCATATAGATAGATAGACAGATAGATGGGACAGATAGATAGATAGATGGATAGATGGATGGATAGATGGACGGATGAATGGATACACAAATATATACACACATACAGACAGGCAGACAGGTACAGAAAAGATAGATTGACAGCACAAACAACCACAAACAGAAGCAAACAAACAGAGAAGCCACAAACACAGCATGCAGGACCAAAGCAACCAAGTCTGCGAACACAATGGCTGGCCAGAGAGAGAGAGAGAGAGAGAGAGAGACAGACAGACAGACAGACAGACAGAGACCGAGACAGAGAGAGAGGCAGCTCCTACTCTGAAATTATATTAACATTAAAAGCGTTTTTGTGGAGCCGGGGACACCATCACCTTATTCAATTTGCAGCTGTCATGACGAGAGAGAGAGAGAGAGAGAGAGAGAGAGAGAGAGAGAGAGAATATAACAAAAAGCAAGAGAATAATAATAATAATAATAATAATAATAATAACTACAACACCGTAAAACCGTCCAAGGTTAATTTTGATCAGGAAAAACTTAGCACAGCCACTGCCTACTAAAGAAGCCGAGCTATAATGGGAGCTTGAGGTCAAGGTAGTTGTCACCTAAGGTCATCACAGTCTATAAGTCCACCAAGTTTGATGCTCTAGCTTTAAGCCTTCTTCGAAAATCAGGTGACATCCGGAATATCCAGAGTAGTCCCCATTTTTTACCCCAGACGATCTCAGAAAGTAGTCAACCTATGGGAACCCTACTGCCTCCCAGCCTGTGTCCGCCTTAAGGTTATATTGTAGTAAAATTTCAGCTTGGCAGCTTAAGAGGTTCTTGAGATAGCGTGGCTGACTCACTTTTCTGTGTTGTGGATACTATCTGGAGATTGGTGACGGACTGCCACCATATTTAACCAAAGAAAGCGAACACCTGACCGACTATGTTGACCAAGTTTGAAGGTCCCAGGCCAGAGAGCCTTCACAGTTTTAAAATAAGTAAGAATATCATTATTATTATTATTATTATTATTATTATTATCATTATTTTCATTATTGACAAAAACAAAAAACCTTCCCACAAGGACGTGGAAAGTTTAATAATAATAACGAAGGGCAAAGTAGGAAAACAATTTACGCAAAATCATTCCCACCACTTTGCTGTAGAGGTGAGCATTAAAGGGTTAAGCCTGTTGATGTGTGCAGGTTGGGGTGTACAGAACATCCGCATTTCTCACCTGCTTTGGCGTGCAATACTCATCTCTTGTGTAATGTTCTCTCTCTCTCTCTCTCTCTCTGTCCTGTGTAAACCAACGTCCGCGTTTCTCAGCTACTTACCTTCAAATCCTTTCTCTTGTTCTTGTATATGTAATGTGTGTGTGTGTGTGTGTGTAACCATCTCTTCTATCTATCTATTGCCAGACGCCTCAATCCCGTTTGGGGTGGCCACAAACAAATCGCCTCCAAGTAGCCCTGTCCCCCGCCATTTCACTGCCCTGCTCCCAACTCACACCCCCATCTCTCATATACCTCTCCACCCCATCCCTCCATCTCATCCTCGGCCTCCCCCTCCCTATTACCCCCTCCACCTCACTCACATACACTCTCTTCGTCAGTCTTTCACCCTCCATCCTCTCCACATGGCCAAACCACCTCAATCTTTCATTTCATTAATACACAGCTGTATATCCTGTAAATCCATTTCAATAACTACCTCTATACAGGGAGACAGGGAGAAAGAGCGACACATATATATAAAAAAAGAAAACGTATAAAAATGACAAGTATTTTAAAGCTACAGCCAAACCTATAAATTAACCCAACCTCTCCTACTCAGTCTTTCAATTTACTTACCTAAACGGAAGGTTACTTGGGCAGATATAGATAAACAGATAGACATTTAGGGATAGATAAACGTATTGCATAAAGGAATAATAAAGCAATAGCCCAGCAAAATCATCATCATCATCATCTATCGAGCTTGTAGTCATCTTATTTTACTTGTGAATATACATTTGCATAATTAAATATATAAACATTGAGATATACCACCAAAGAGAGAGAGAGAGAGAGAGTACAGGAAAAAAGTATATAACACATTTTGTAACCCTAATATAAATTCAACATGAAATCAATCTACCTGGCCTAAAAGCTGATTACAGGTACATTTGGAAAGCGAAAAGTTCCTAATCTCTCTCTCTCTCTCTCTCTCTCTCTCTCTCTCTCTCTCTCTCTCTCTCCAGAATTATTCATAGTTGTTCGTTGCGTGCATTCAGAGTTCGGACAAGAGTAACCTTTTATTTATATAGTCTTTTCACATTAACTTAGCCAAAACTGACATCTCTCCGTCTTGAATATTGTGCTGTAACAAGAAATCGACCCAAAAAACAGCATTAGTCACGAAGAAGTGCTATGGAAAGAATGGAGCGCTGTTGGGATTTTCTTCTTCTGCCACAAGGTATGTGAAAGAAGTTGCACCATGTTAAAAATGGGCTACGTTACAGTGAATGATAACTGACATCATCACATTATTATTATTATTATTATTATTATTAAGTAATGGTTAATAGTAGCAGCATAGTAGTAGTATTACCAGGCTGACGATATGTGTTGGTTAAGGATGTAGAACGCCAATGTTGCTATTGTTGCGCATGGCGAAGTAGTACCAGGTCGTGAGATAAGATAGTTAATTGTCTAAAAATTCGCAAATCAGCATGGCCTCCTGGGTAAGAAGGAGCATAGTAGCACTGCATCATTACACTAAATGCAACGTAAAACGGAAGCCCTCGATTATTCATACCGAAATTTGGAAAAACTGTTTGGGCATCCTGTCACCTACGACGCCACAACGAGCTGTTTGCGTTCCATGGCCTACAATTTACAAATCACCTCATCTTCAAAATATACTGCTTACCTGACCTGTTAACTTCACTCCGGCAACCAGCAAATATTAAACAGTGTAATAATGTTAACCAGCTACCGTTTGATAATGAAATAGCTCGTATGAATTAGTAAAATTGCAGAGCAATTCACTCACCTCGCAGAACGCGACAGCGCGACAGAAGGCATCTCTTCCCGCTCGGTTTGACAACGTTGCCAGACGTATGATGTTGATAAATATTCGCAACATTATTTTACTGTGTGTATATTCATTTAGCTAGACGTAATGTACTATCGAATTTAATTTATCATGCAGTGTACACGGTTGTCTGGGTAGGATTATGATAAATAATCTAGGATGAGAAGTGCTCATCTTCAACACAGCATCTCAAACTTAAATAAGTTAAGAATATGTGAGGGCTGCAGTTAAGTGGCCAAAATGTCAGTAATAAAACATTCAATATCTCAAAATACAGCAACTAATCGTTTTCATCATGGTCGTACGTGTAGATTGCAAGTATATTTTACACTCGAGAAGCTAAAACTATCGTACGGCATGTGGAATTTTGAAAGGAGCCTCAATTAAAAAATTAAATAAAATTGGAGTGTTTCCCTCAGGGTTGTTTTGTTGCCGTAAACTAGTCAGTAATAAAAAGTATTAAGTAACGGAAGACAATATTACAGACGGAATAGTGAAAAATTAGCATTAAGCCATAATATGGCTACATGACATACTGTAGGATACCTGAGATTCACGGCCATCTCCCTCCTTTAATTCTGAAGTCCTTTTACAAGAAGGATATAAACAGAAGAGTGTCAATTATTTCCATGTATTTTGTTCTTCCTTCAAAACTATATCTGAGTCACGAGAGAGTATTGATCATAAATTGTTTGGAAATCCCACCCTCGGGGCTGTATTCATAGGCTTTCTCGAGCCGAGAGCGATTAAGTTTGCCTCTTTAAATTATATATTTACTCCTACAGCATCCAACTACTTCAGAGTAACAGCAAAACAAATATATTCTAGCTCGTAGTTACCGTGTACGAATTTGTTGCAGAAACTCACTTGGTTTACTTATCTATTCGCTCATACAGCTATCACACATTTCATAACCATTTCAGCAAATAAAAACTTGGAAAACACATAAAAAATCACTACTATATTGATTTGTTTTTAAGATGCTTTATGAATGCACCCCTGAGTACCAAATGTAAACAAACTCAGCTGATCTTGAGTAATCATCGGCCTCTCTCGTCACATGCTCTAATTTCTCTCTGGGGAGTCACATTTTGCAAATTTTGAGGGTAAGTAATGATTATAGCATGAAAATAATTTAACCAGCTGAAGTGTGAAGTCGAGTCAGAAGGAGAGTGGGTACGATTTATTATGTAATCCAAGTTCTTGTAATGCCACGGTAGATAAACATTGTACTCTACATATTTCTGGCTGTTTTGAGATTATTTTTATTCATATGTAATGGTAGCAATCGTGATGTGATCACTAGTGGTGATATTTGGTTATGGGAGAAGGTTATAACCAATAATAATGTGTAGTTAGATGTTTGCAAGGAAGATCACCGTGACAAAAATCAACAGTATCGTAATGTTTGGTAGAAGTTAGGTACATATGTTAGCTTTAAGGCATGACAGAATTGAGGAGAGATACCATTCACTGATGTTTGAACAATTTGGACATGGATTACGTTTCATCAGAGTAATTCATGATATCCCAATTTTGCAGAAATAGGTTAGCACTGAGGAATGTTGCTTTTGTGGCAGAGGTGCAGCAGTGCTCAGGGACTGTAGCCCTTCTGATTGGAAGGATGGGAGGTGTGGGTTATGCCATGGTGTAATCAGGTAGCGTGATTCCCGCGTGATTCCCTGGAAAGGCAAAAATGCAGCTTCAAGTCCCGCCCATGGTGGTCCAGGATTTTTCCGGCCTTGCCAAGAAGTCCCCACTCTGTTACAATTTTACGGTTCATTGGGGTAATGTTTGGCTGAGTATGTGTGTAAGATTAATACTCATACCAGCCACACAATTGTTCCTCGTCCCCCTCCTCATCGCCTGAGTGAGGATGGTGGGTTGCAGAACAAGACCAGCTTCAGTCTGTAGTCCACTGGGTTGTTGATCAGAGGAGCTTGGGTTTGCAACAACTGTACTATTAACTAGGTGGTTTGGGAGATGATGAAGTACAGTACTTTGTCCTCAGGGATTTACAGTATTTTGCAGACCACACTTTTTTTGTCCAGTTGTATGTTACTGAAGCAAACTTCTGGTATGTATATCTTTTGATTGTCTTTTTTTTTTTTTACAGAAGATGAACAGAGGAAGGAATAATAAATTAAATAAAAAAACAATCCATACTTCAGATTACAGGTGTCATATTAGAAATATGTATGGTACTATAAAAAAGAATGTAATGAGGCAATTTGTACTGTGTAATAAATTGCTGCTGAGACAACGATGCTACTAAATTAATGTTCCACGTAAAATTTGTCACATAGTGTCAGTAAGGTTGCTTTGTGAAGGAGGGATAAAAGTGATAGCCTATCTGATATGTAAACAGAAGTCAGGCAGTCACTGTGAGAGATAAAAAGGGAGATACCGGCAAGAGGATGCTGTCTTTCCCTACTTCAACTGTTTTCAGCATTTACTAAGCATATCATACCAGTACATTGTTTTATTTTCTGTAACCTTCCCTCTCTGTTATGGTTTTAGCAATTTGGCATAACTTTTTCTTTAGCCTTCTCTCATTGTTACTGCTATGGCTAGGAATACCTGTATGTTGATTTCTTTTCTCCTCTGTCAATCTCAGGTAAAGAGGGTTTTCCCTTGCCTGAATTATCCAGTTTTATTTAGCATAAAATCTGTGTTGTTTGCCTGTATTCCTTTTGGTTAAGGAAACTCCCTAATGCCTCTTCCTAAGTGATTTATTATGTTTATTACACCTTGCTGTCCTTTTCTGTGTTATTTAACTAATTCAAATATCACCATACTCTTCACAATATTCAAAACTGTATTAACTGACCCTATCCAAAAACAGATAGATACATACTGGTAGAGAGAGATAGAATTTTAGAATGTCATAATAACTCTGTCCTGTTGCCTTGACAACAACTAATCAGAGAGGTTATAGTGTCAGAAGTGGAAGCAATTGCTCTGTAGTACACCATATACCACCTTTCTCTTTTACTTACTGAATAAGTGGTGGCCTGCTTGTACAGTTTTTCTTTTTTTAATGAAAATGTTACCGGTAGTCATATTGGAATGCAACCTTCATATAGAGTGATTTTTCCTGATGATTTGAAGTCTCGTTTAGTACTAGAGGATTTGCTTTACTGGCACCCTATGTGAGATTTTGATATCTTGCTTATCTTGAGTGTGTGATAATGTAAACCAAGGCAGAGATGTGAGTAACGGTCATATTTAATTGTGAAATACTGTACTGGCCTATCTTGTGGTACTGTATTATCATCCTTTTAAGATTATTCCTGCTGGTAACAGATTATTTAATTCAGCCAAGAAAAGGCCTCTCATATGGTAGGGGTTTGTCAGTATTATCAGTATATCTAACCCATCCAGTTTGAAAAGTGTACCCTTAATTCAGGAAGGTCATAAAGAGATGGCAAGAATGAAATGAAAGAGACATTCACAGGCCCATTGGGATGGGGAAGTAAAGTACGAGAGGTACCGGCATCGAGTACTCATCTTATCTCTATCATTGTTCACAGATAAAGGGCCAGTGCTCTCCTCTTGATCTTCAGTTCCCAGCGACTAGGCTGTGTAGGTGAGTGTGCGGCATTTTTCTCTTTGAACTTTATTGCATGGGTAGTTGGTGATCTAATTTTACAGAATAATGTAAATGAAATGTACTTTTATTGTGTTGTGTTTGACATATGGTATAAACTGTACAGGAATAGCTACTGTCCATCCACCAGTACATTAATGTCATTAAACTTTTACTGGTCTGGACTATCATTCCAACCTCGTTTTCCCACCCAAAGATGGGATGAGATAGGGTCCAGAATGTGAAGGAAAAGGGAGAGAAAAAAATGATGGAAGATTACTAATCAACAGCATCCCCATGAAAGGTTGATAGAAAAGGGTCAGCATAAAATTATTGACCTGCAGTTCACACTCCTTTTTTGGGGGAATAGGGAGGGAGTTGACCAAAGTTTCTATAAGCGAGTCAGTTATATCAGTGCCAGTACTTGAAGATGTCCATTTCTGGCATCACTGTTCTTTATGTTGCAGGGAAACGATGGGAGGGAACAAAGATACCACCGAGGAAGGGGCCAACACAAGGGGGGCCGAGGAGACCCTCCCGGAAGCTGAACAGCCCTCACCCTGGCCCCCAACTCCAGCCACCCCGCCTGCACTCAATGAAGCTTCTATGCTCTCTCCTGCTAATGAAAATTTTGACACATATTTTGCCGATGAGAGGATACAAATTCCTGAAGCTGAGAATGTAAGCATGGAAGTGTACTGTTGAGTTTTATAAAGAAGCTGTCATATTGTGTTCAGGTTTATTATATAGTGTAATGTTTCAAGTGATGATGTAATATGATACAAACTCTCACATTTGAAATACTCAGTTCCAAAGCGTTTTGGTAATTAGAATATTTTGGAAAAGGGAATCACGGTGACAGCCATGAAAAAATCTTGCAATACCAGTAAGTAGTCTAGAGTACAGTGAACAGTAAATGTAAGGCAGCACCAACTCATTAATGATAATTCATATGCTGTTACATATGTCTGGAAAAGAGTATTGTCTTCATATATGCATTGATTATGCAATCATATGTTTATCAGCTCCCCTCCATATTTTTTTTTTTTTATGTAGGGTTCAGGTTTTGGAATTTGTAATGTACTGACATCCATTGTAAAGTGAAGCAAAGGGTGACTGTTTTTCACTTCTTTACCATTACCATTACATGTAAATGCCTATAACTATTATTCTTATCCTTCACAGGCGGTGTTCAGTTTCCGAAAGTTGTGGGCTTTCACTGGACCTGGCTTCCTCATGAGCATAGCTTATCTTGATCCAGGGAACATTGAATCAGATCTGCAGTCAGGCACAGTGGCCAGTTATAATGTAAGTTGGTGTTTGGGAGGGTTTTGGTGCTGATGTGGATATGCTGGAGAGGATTAGAAGCACCTTGAGCAATGGAGAGAATGAAAAATTAGATATTGGCTAGGATAGTGTCTGTGAATGAGGTGGAGAAAGAGAGGGGGAAGGGGAGACCAAGAATGAGACAGGGGTGGGATGGAGGGTATATGAATGAGGGTGGTGCGGTTTAGAAGATACCAAGATTACAGCATTGAATTTAAAGTTGAACCTTCTTTAGATGTAAATAGGGTAAATTTTCCCAAGAGTAATGCTGGACGTGGATTTTCATAACAGCTGCTATGGGTGTTGATGTGGGCGACCATCCTAGGCCTGGTAATGCAGCGTCTCTCGGCCAGACTAGGGACAGTGACGGGACTGCATCTTGCTGAGGTGTGCTACCGTTACTACCCCACAGTCCCTCGTATCCTCCTCTGGATTATGGTTGAGATCGCCATTATCGGCTCTGATATGCAAGAAGTCATTGGAACCTCCATTGCACTCTATCTTCTGTCAAACAAAGCGTGCGTATTAAATATAACTACTAGAGTTTTGTTATTCATCAGGTTCTTTTTGTACTATTATTACTTTATTCATTCCTTTTTTTATTTGATTCAAAATTAAATTACATAAAAAATAATGCAGGTAAGAAAAATTAGAATCTTTACATGAATGTTTTGTTCTTATGATGCCAGATGCAATACCCTTTATCATAGGTGTGTTTAATCTAACAATTTTTTATTGTTCCTTTATGATAATAGTAATGTTTAAGATAAAAGAACATTATCAAGATTTGTATGAAATATGTATACCGGGTATGTGTTTGTTCATTGTTTCATGTACTGTAGTAATTTTCATTTACGAAATTGCTGGACAAGATGTAATTGTTTCATGTTTCATCTTTGCTTCACTATTTCAGGATACCTTGGCTTTCATGTACCACCATATACCATACTTTAATTGATTGTATTGCTGAATTAGATGTTTTTTTTTTTTTTTTTAATGCTTGTTTCATCTTTCTCTCACTGTTTCAGGATACCTTTATGGGGTGGTGTGCTCATCACCATTGTTGACACGTTCACATTCCTGGGGCTGGACCGCTATGGACTCCGGAAGCTAGAGGCCTTCTTTGGCTTCCTCATCACAGTCATGGCAATTACATTTGGCTATGAGTATGGGGTAGCGAAGCCAGACCAAGTGGCTGTTTTGAAGGGTCTGTTTGTTCCCAGCTGCCCCAACTGCAACAGCGAGGCACTCTTACAGG
Organism: Coenobita brevimanus; assembly: GCF_032717465.1. Lineage (NCBI taxonomy): Eukaryota > Metazoa > Arthropoda > Malacostraca > Decapoda > Coenobitidae > Coenobita > Coenobita brevimanus. The sequence continues at coordinate 1,221,213 of NC_136965.1, forward strand.
CTGTGGGCATTGTGGGTGCTGTCATCATGCCTCACAACCTCTACCTACACTCGGCTCTTGTCAAGGTAAGCCATCCACAGTATTAATAGTAAATGTCCACAGTTTATAGTCCACTGTGATCAGAAGGCAGGTTGAATCCAGGCATGTTACTGCACAACAACTTACCTCAGCAATGCTTAAAATAATACACAGTCAAACAGTTCTTGAGACTTGGGCTAAATCCACATCAAAATTGGGTGGGGTGTTAAGCAGAAACATCCATGGATTCAACTCTGTGTCCAGCCAGAGTACAGGTTGACTAGATACTATTATTCACATTATACCAAAAATCTTAGTTATTAGTTGTCCCTTCTTATTTTTTTTTTTAAATCTCTCTCTCTCTCTGAAGTCCACAGGAAAATAATAGAAAAAAATTTACTGTTAGTATTCCAGTGCAACCTATAAAGCTGATCAACCAGTTCCCCCAAATTATTGCACTTAGCTAATTGTATGAAAATAGTTGTGCTGTTTTGGAACCTATCCTTAACTTGTAATGAAGACACGCGAAGTTACATTGGGAGGAGGAGGATGAACAGTTGCCTTTGATCACTCAAGGAACTTTAGCACATTTGTTTGAACTTGGCAAAGAATCCTAACCCTTTTCAGCCCAGTTGATGGCATAATTGTGGTCAGACTGGAAGTTCATTTGGCTAGTAACCAAGGAGACTCATCCCTGCCTCATAACTAAGGCTCATATTTCATCCATCCATAACTTGTTATTCAGATTGTAGCTGTGGCCCAGTTCCATTAAGTGAAGACAAACCAGCTTTGCCATCTTTCACCTAGTTAGAAATGAATTTACTGAAAAAAAGAAACTCTTCAAGTTTTTGTTATTTTGTCTATGTTGTGTTTCATACTTTTTCATACTTTTTTTTTTCATAGTCACGTGATGTTGACCGCAAGAAGAAAGAGGACGTAAAAGAAGCCAACAAATACTTCTTCATCGAGGCCTGTGTGGCCCTCTTGTGCTCCTTCGTTATCAACGTGTTTGTGGTGGCTGTGTTTGCCAAGGGACTGTACCAGGTCACCAATCAAGAAGTGGTAAGGTAATTGTGTTATGGTAGCTAATTCATATAATCTCTGCCATAGTTCTTTTCCCTCAACTAGGCCTGAATGTTCATACTTTTGCAGCTTATTTCACGTAGCTCAGTGTTAGGAAAAGACGTTATTGTGGCACAACACCCTTTCCATGGCACTACTTTGTCTTCTAGTGGTAATCTGTTGTTATAAATAAACCTTAAAAATAGAGGAACAGCTATTTTTGGCCAGGTTAAAGTTTGGCAACACTGCCTCTCCAATCTTTCATGCTTCTCTAAGTCTCACCCTTGTGTGCTATCACTTTAAAAAATTCACTGATATTTCCTTGCTGGTTTAGACAGCAAAGGGTGTTATTTGCAGTATTATGATGTCCTAGCAGTATAATGCAAACAACAAAAGAGTATGAGAAGGAAGGGTACTCTCTAATATGGGAAGGAAAGAGAAATATGGAAAAAGAGGACACAGTGTTGGCAGGGGATTATCAGTGATCCTTTCCGAATGGTAATACATACTACACTCCGGTATTCACAGTCTTATGCACCAACCTGTCTCAGTTTTTACAGCACTAATACACCCAAGCATTTCTGTCTACAGTTAGGCTTCTATTATTTTCAGTTTTAATATTTCTGTACCAATTATATTTTTATAATTGCTTTTATGTTCCAGCTTCAGTCTCTCAATTCCATTTATATTTGTATCGTTCTTTTCATTTGAAGTATGATGTACTGAAGCACAGTTTTCCTCCAAACTACATATCCTTCAGTCAACACTAATTATAACCTGGCACACCAGTTGACCAACTACAACTTTCACAGGACTTATACAAACTTTTTCATTCAGACTATTCATCACAAGCACTATAACTACTACTTATAATATATTATTCATATTGGTTGAATCTTATATTCACTATGTGCTCTGATATACATGTGATTAAGAGCCCCCTGTTATAGAATATTATGAGTATACCAATATGTAGTACAGAATAAATATTTTGAAAGCTTTAGTACTTTATAATTTTTATAATCATTTTTGTATCTTTGCAGCATGACCGATGCGTAGCTTCAAACAGTACCCATGGCGATATATTCCCAGTAAGTTTTTAAAATGATATTCAGCTTTGTTTTAATTGTCAGCATCACTTCTGTCATCATCATCATCATCAGTTGCCTTGTGTTTGTTGGCATATCCTCATTTCTTATGTGAGGACTAAAAACAGTGATCTCTTTAACCTGTCCATAAGGCAACTCACTGTGGTTATGTAAGACAAAGGCAGCCAGCCTTTATTACCCCAGAGTGGCATTATGTGAACAGCAAATCCCAACCAAAATAAGCCCTCCATTTCTTTAGTATTTTCTCGACATCCTCACAGTTAAATCCATTACCCTAGTACTGTATTTCATTATTCCATATGCAGGAAGTGGTGATTCTGTGTGTGCCTTTTATTCATTTATTTTTTATTATCACATCCTCAGTTTTTACAAAGAAAGTGCCAATTATAGTTGCATAGCTGGTTACTCCAATTTGCAGTACCAGTTTTATGGAGTAGTGATATATACAGAACACATTATTGATATAGTTAAGGACATACTATACTATATATTCCTTTTTTAATACCCCTCATCTTAAAACCCAAATTTCCAACACTCAGGAGAATGATGATTATGTGGATGCTGACCTGTACAAGGCTGGAGTGTTCCTGGGATGCACATTTGGTACAGCCTGCCTTTATATCTGGGCAGTGGGTATTCTGGCTGCTGGTCAGAGTTCCACCATGACGGGTACATATGTTGGACAGTTTGCCATGGAGGTATGTCCTAATTTAGCTGCATTTTCATGGTTTGTAGTGTAGTAGTAGCAGTATTGGTAGTAGTAGATGTTTTGCCCCATGATATACCGTAGTCAAAGATACAGGTCAGGCTGGGCTTGCTGTGTATTAGTCTAGTGTTGATGGAAGGCTGCTCGTAAACAAAGGCAGTTGGATGCTAAGCAGCATTTATTGTAAAATATTAAACATCTTTTTGAAATGATATATTCTCATTAAAGAAAGGGTCTCTGGTTGAGTATATGGTATCCATCATATCAAGGATTCATTGTAATACTTCTTTTGGTCAAAGAACTGTCCAGTTTGCAAAATTCCTAATTTTACACAGGGTTTCCTCAACCTGCGATGGAAACGTTGGCAGCGAGTGTTGCTGACTCGAACCATTGCCATCACCCCAACCTTCTTCATTGCATTCTTTCAGGTGGGACAACAACTTTTTCAGCTTATGATTTTACCCTAATAGTATCTTTTATTTTGAATTTCTCATCTATAACATATTACTAATCATTTATTGGAGAAATTTTTCATAAACTGTACAGTATTTCTTTATCAGTATTAGTGTATCATTCCATTAGGTTCCATTTAGGCTGTCTGGACCCTGCCTCTCCCCACTGCTTGGTGAGAAGGAAGGTCTGGATTCTGATTATGATGATGTTTACGGTGAATATTGTTTTTGATGTTTAAATCTCCATTATAAGGTATCCTAATGAACTGAATAAGCTGACTGTATTTTTCTTCCCTCCAGGATATCAACAATCTAACAGGGATGAATGATCTCTTGAATGCTGTCATGTCCCTGCAGCTGCCCTTTGCACTTATCCCAACCCTCACTTTCACGTCGTCTAAGCGTATCATGGGAGACTTCAGCAATGGCCTGTAAGTTTGTAGCAGTATGATGATTTTCACTGTTAGTATTTTTAGCATAAGAGTGTCACTGTAATACTTTTTTCTTTTTCTTTTCTTTTTTTACCTTGGCTATGATGATATCCTTTTTATTATAGTTTTAACTCTCATCATACAGTTTTGTTTAGCTTACAGAAGAAAAATCTTATAGTGAAAGGATTAATGAAGGCCATATTAAATCCCTGTCACCTGTAAAGTCTCCCCAAAATTATTTAAAATTAACTGGAAATAGCCAGACTACAGTCAAAAGGCCATTGCAGTGAAAGTTTAAAACATTCCTGTCATACCGTATAGTGTTACTGGTTTGGTTAATGCACAGTTGAAACAAAGACTGCCATTGTATGCTTTCCTATATTTCTCCCAGCTAAACTTGAAATATATTTTTATTGTTTTATTCCTCATTTGCAGAGTAAGACTGTAGTATGGTTATACAGCCTTTCCATAGCATCATCTTCTGGTGTTAATTTCTTGTTGCACCACAGCATGCAAGATAGGGAGAATGCAGTTTTAAAGCAAAGAGAACAGAGTTTAGTCATTGCTAGTCATTACCTTTTGATTTTTAGTGAACACCTTGACTACTGTTGATTCCATTGTGTTTTATATTACAGATTTACCAAGATCCTGACCTCCATATTGTCTGTGGTTGTGATTGTCATTAACATGTGGCTGGTGGTGAACTTCCTCACCGTTTACATCACGGGGCAGTGGTGGGCGTACATTTTGGTGGTCGTCATTGGCATCTTCTACTTCTCCCTCATCACTTATCTCTCCTTGTTCCTGGTCATGGCGTTTGGGTACGATCTGTGCTGCAGTATACCGGTAAGTAGTATGAAGGAACCTTTGATGGATAGAGTCTTTGAGTGCTGATTGTTGTGTGCGCTTGAATATTAAAGATATGTGGTGTGTCCTCAGTTACTTTTGCTTCACTTAAAATGGTGTTGGAGAGGGATGCCTTTATACAGTGACATTGATATGGCCATATGGTGGAGCAGTCTGGTTACACGAATGTCCCCCAATCCCCTCTCTGTTCCCCAGAAGGAGGATGTTGGCTGGTAGGAAAAATACAGCTTCATCCTGCAGGCCACCGGGTTCAAATTCAGATGAGCTTGGGGTTGCAGTTGCTACGACTCACTGGCATTTGTTTCAGTATAGAGATGCTGATGAATTACACAAATTTTTACTTTAAGTTTCTAATCTTGTTCTGTAAGGAATTAATTTTTCTTTTTCGTAACCACAATGTCGTTTGCCAAAAATGTGTTTCATTTTAATTTATTGCTTTAATCTGGATGGTGGTTTTCACTTTATTCTTACTACCACGAGATAATTATATATAACTTAGCAGAGATCTTTCCTATTGAAGGGGTTTATTGTGGCTATAACCCCATCATTTTAAAAACCTGCCCTAAGTTCATAAAAAGATGGCAGTAAAAAAAAAAGAAAAAAGAAAAGAAAAGACATCTCCATGCTGAGTGAGGTAAAGTAGCATTTTTCCTGTACATATAACAGACTGTAAGTGAGGACTGATGACACTGTACAGATTTTTGGTATGGGTGGGTGTAGAGCATGTTTTGGCTGCTGTATAAGAATTGCATTGGTTAAGGGTGGTGTGTGAGGGGATGTGAGTTGGAGGTAGGGCAGCTAATTGGCAGGGGCCAGGGCAACATGGGGGCAGTTTGTTTGTGGCCACCGCTTCAGGGATTAAGGCATCTGAATTTAGATAACATGATAGGTAGACAGTCAGATCCAGTGTTCTTGCATCAAATGTTTCCTCTTGTGGGGAGTTTGGTACCTCTGGCAGTACTAGCACATTATCCTACAATTTCCTTTCAAAGCTTACATTGTTTAGTATTCAAGTTTGTACTCATAAATGATGGTAGTGGTAGTAATAGAAATAATGATAATAAATAATAATAATAATAGTAATAAAGTTAGAAATGGTGTGGATGGAGAGTAGAGATAAGGGACTCTCAAGGATATTGCATGTTGTGGTGAGGGTCCGTATCAGGTTTGAACAGTATACTGTATATCACAAATGCTGGAGAGAAGTATTTATGAATGAATGTAAAGTGGCATTTATCAAGGCATATTACTTGAGCTTTATTCACAGTTTCTTGCTTGTTTTCATCCTTGTAGCATTTCTTTCATTGCATCCTTAGGTAGAGGGAATAGGTATGGGTGATGATGATGATGATGATGATGATGATGATGATGATGATGATGATATGATGATGATGATGATGATGATGGTGGTGGTGGTGGTGGTGGTGGTGATAGATTGTATTTGTCCTTAATGTCAGCAAACAGTAAAACAGTAACAGCCAATCCTTTATTACCTCTTTGGGGACTTTGGATGACCCATGGATTACTTGTATAAATCTCCTTCTTTAAAATTCCTGCTGACATGCCTAAAGCATAGTGACAAGACTATCGAAACATAATTTTGAGATAATTGCTGTCAGTTTCAGAATATTTGAAATGCCATAATTGGTACAGATTGGTGTGTTAGTTTTGGAGCTTCCTCTGACGGGAAGTTCAAAGACTACTGAGAAATATTGAGAAGAAACAATACATTTGTGAAAACTAATACTAATACTTTTCCCGTTGCATATTTAATAGATTTTTTAGGCCTTCCTTATGCACAGATGTGCACAACAAGGAAAAACTCATGCATGAAGATTGTAAAAAATTAGAGATGTATCCCCAGGTGAACAGAGAGATGTTGTGGTTGTAATGGGATGCTCCTAGCTGTGCCTGCCGCACTAAACCTACTCTTATAAGACAGATGTGAAGAAGAAATCCTAGTAACCAGCTCATGTATCTATAGCAGAAACAGAAAGTAATGTTCCTCGGCCCAGCAGATCTATTGCCTTTTAGAACATGTAAAACATGTATAGTAAATTTGCCCATCCACGTCAGTCATGTGTGAGCCAGCTGTTGCAATACATTCATACATGTATGACCTTTATATATATATATATATATATATATATATATATATATTTATATATATATATATATATATACAGTAATCACTCCAATATCCGACGTAATAGAGCCATAGGAAGGTCCGGATATTGGTTCTGTCCGGATATTGGGCCCCAGCTTATGGACTTGTACTTATGGACCCTAACTCAGAGAAACACCTATACAACTCCCTCTGGACGTGCATAGCACCTATTTAAGACCCAAATCACAGCAATAAGGCACATAAATGACTGAAATAAATGCAAAATAAACATAAAATGAGGGTTTAGAAGTAGGTTCATACAACAATAAACATTCTGGTGACTGGCTCCTGGACTGGTACTTATGGACCCTAACCTAGCCTAACTCAGAAAAACACCTTCCTACTGCATATGCATAGCTCCTAACACCCTATTCACACCAATAAAGGACATTAAAGAGTGAAATGAGGTAAGTATAGTATGGAAAAAAAGTACAGTATGAAACATTCTTATGTCCGGATAGTGGGGATGTTCGGATATTGGGCGTCCGGATATTAGAGTGATTACTGTATATAGGTGGTTGGGGTTTATTGCTCACGTAATGCCACTCAGGGATTAGTGAGGCTGCTCACTCTCATCTTAAATGTCAGGACCGACTTGCCTAGCCCCGGGCTCCAACATTCCTCTTGGGGCAACACCGGATTGGATGATGGATGGGTGAATGAATATTTATTTTATTTTATTTTATCCTGTATGTAGAGTATGCAACCTCCAGGGTCATTTTCACTGGGTTTGTAAAAGTGTTTCCCAGTTTCCTGAATAGTAGTCCAGCTTTATCTTAGGCTGGTGGTGGCATCTTTTTCAGAATTTCAGGTTTGCAGCTTTGCATTAATTATCTGGCTCCCTTCTGTATTATTCTTCCAACTTTAATTTGTAAAGAATGTTTGCCTCTTTAATACTGCAGTCATAATATCAGCCTCAACCATTTTAACCCAAAGACTTCTCTCATAATTTATTCTTGCTCCGTGCAAATGATTTTTATATAACTTGGGAGAAACCGTTCAGAGTAAAGAAATTAAAAATGATCTCCATGAAGCTCCATCCCAATGCAAGAACTCTTCATCATCATCATCCTCCATACCTCTTTCCCCATCCCAGGAAGGGATGAGGTAGAGTCCAAAGATTAAAAGATGAAAGAGAGAGGAAGAGTTGAAGGGGTAGTGTAAATAAAAACATCAGAAGTAGCAAGAGTAAGCATGAATGTACTTTATGTTTTTGGATGAACTAGCTTTTACCGGTAATATTGTAGCCTTCGCTGACCCGATTGCTTATGTATATTGCAAGTCATCAATAATGTCGTCACTGACATCGTGGTTGTAACTGAAAACACCCTGGCAGGATCACTGTGACAGAACTACCTGCAGGCTACTTTGTCCCTTGCTTCCCTGCTTCCCTCCCACCCCCTTCTCTCTCTCTCTCTCTCTCTCTCTCTCTCTCTCTCTTTCATATTGCCTTTTTTTTTTCCCATTTCATATTTCTTCTAAGTGTCTGTATTATGTACTCCATCCATCTTCCCTTTGCCTGCAGATGTTTTGGTGTACAGGTCCATAATAGTAAACAATTGGCAACCTGTGTCTTTAATTCTTTGAGTGTGCCTTGAAATAACACTGTTTTAATTAACCTTGAAATTGTAATTCAGAGTGAAGCAAAACACTGGGGGTTTGTATGAATATAAGTCAGTTTTGAAAGTCAGTTGATTTAACTAGTAATTTTTTCTTAACTATAATTGATTCATTACAACATACAGTATTGTCTGCTTCCCTTAGGTTTCTGTGAATTTTTTGAGACAGTTCTTTGCAAATTTCTGATAGTTGCTTCTCTAACCTAACATTTTTCTTCAAGCTGCCAGGACTTTCGGGAATGGATGAATATAGCACTACCTTACAACACAGCTTCGAAGGGTATGTGCTTTTGTGTGAGCCAAAGGTTTTTGATAAATAGCTTATATTTTTTGGCTTGATTATTTTAAAAAATTCTGAATGCATTTAAGACTTGCATACGTGCCTGTATCAACCAAATTAATAAATACAACACACCCTCTTTTGATGATGAGGACACGTTTGAAAAATTCTGGTACATAATGATTTATTGTATGCTGAGTAACTTATAAGATGGGTACAATGGGGATATGTTTTTGGTCAAGAGTCACCCACCCAGCAAATTCTAAAATCAAGTTTCCAACTCTCCTAAACTGGTAGTTATGCCACTTCACTGCACTTTACCTGCTGCTTGAACTCCAACACCATACTATTGTTCCATCTCTTACACTAACACACCTGATATTGATGAGTGCAAATGTCATCATGGAACAAACAACTGACCATTGACTTGCATGAAGGTGATTGTATAAGCAAAAATAGCTCTTGTATACCATGCAGTAAGGCTTTATACGGGATCATAATCATCGTATATATAAGTGAATATTCTATCATACATGTATATCAAAAAAAGGTCCTAATTATTTCATCGTTGTATTCCAGTTCATCGTATAAGGAGGGTCTGCTGTATTTATCACAGTAAGAATTAGGAAGCAACAAACTTCCCAACATAGGAATGCATTGATAATTTTTTTCTGTGTTACTGTTGATCGCTTCATGATTTTGTTGGTCGTGTTGATGTTAAAGGGAAGTTTTTAATACAGCTACTGTAGCATTTGACAGCTAATGATGGTGATTTTCACTTCACACAGGTAAAGTAGAATTTCATTTATACAGTGTGTTCATATACCACTAAAAATAATAATAATAATAATCTGGTATATGTTTCTCAAAAGTAGTAGTTCGTCCTTTAAGGAATGCACTAGCGTTTGACACACATTTACAGTTTTATATCCCAGCCTTTTAAGAAGAGGACTTGAGCTGACAACTGTTTATTTTATTGTTAACTTTATAACTGTACTGATATGATGCAAGTCATTAAATGATATATGGTCATTTTATAGGGACCTGATAATACTTTGAAACATAATCTAGTGCACAGTTGAAAAAATGTATTATTCATGTTGGTGTATGCAGTTATGGAAAAATATTCATATAGGCAAGGAAAGTTATAAAGCGAATAACTGCTTAATGATGTAACTTTAACTGTAGAAAAATTGTACGAGGTATTTACGCTCTGGTTTGTAGTATAATACTATGCGCTGTAGTCCATATGTAGCTCGTGATCATATACTGTAGGTATTCTTATATCAAGTTCTCTACTTTTCCTCTCTTGCTTGCTGTCAGTGGTCAGTAGCCTAAAGAATGCCTTGTGCACACAGCATATCCTTGGCAGAGCCCAGGCTTTCACTTCTTTTATAAATTATTTCATCATTGCAACTTCATCTCTGCATGTCAAGCTTAGCATCCATATTGCACAGACAAGTACCATACTGTATTTTGCGGCACATATGACGTTGCACTGTGTAAGATGCACTCTAATTTTGGAAGTTACCTTTTCAAACTCTGTTGTTTGGTGAGCCTAAATATAATGTGAACTTATAATCTTTACTGTGATAATCCTGGATGTAACATGAAGCTTGTTACACATCGAACCATTATGCTCCTGGAAAGTGCTAGTATGATAAAGCCTACAGTGATAAAGCCTGCTTAAACCTAGTATGCAAAAACCTGCATTTATTCTAAAACTGATTAAATAGTATGATAAGTCTTAACCCGTTCAGTCTGATGGTGTATTTTATATTTAATTTATTATCTTGAGGCACTTTTATTCACCCCAAGATAGACATTAACTAGAGAGGTAGGTACAGCCTTCATTCACCTCTGCACTAATAGCTAAGTAAAATGTCTGATCATAGCCAGAACAATATACAATAAACATCAGCATACTGTAGGGGTTAAAATTAAATGAAACCAGGTGCCCTAAAAAATGAACAAAGTTATGTAGTGTTAACTTGCCAAAAAACATTCGTAATGCATGAAAGGGCTGTGAATATATCTTAGAATACCAACCTGAACATACACTTTTCTTTGTGTGCCCAAATGTTTGTGACATTAATACATTGTGTGGTAATTCACATAAAGTCAGCCCATGAAGAACAGCTAGGCATTTTAGCTTAAATTTATATACCAGTCTTCTTTCTAACTTTCCATGGACTTTTTCTACACAATAAGAAGTATAGTTATTAAATTCAAGTGCGCCATATTCATCCTGTAGCATTTATCGTACTTTAACTGGATCGAATTCACCCAGTAATATTTTCCCACCTTTAACTCTGACATTAAAATGTTGCAGTTCATATCCAAGCATCTAGAACAAGACACCTATCAGCTGGACCCTCCTGAAGAGAATGAGATGTCTTATGGGTGAGTATTTGATGTACACAATTAGAGAGAGAGAGAGAGAGAATGGGTGAGTACAGGTGTTTTTGTTGTTGTTGTTGTGGATATGGGCTGTTTACCAATATTTCCAGGAATAGTTTTCATGAAATTGCTTTGATCTTTCACATGCATATTTGGGAATATATCCCTGAAATTACTTTGATTTCTAGCATACACATACCTCAGAAAACCCATACATTCACGAACTGGCATTGATCTCTGACTTTTTGATATTGTGGTGGTTACCTATGAAGTGTCTCTGAATTTTAACTTGCACATCTCTGGGAATATAGTCATGAAATTTAACACACTAATATTTGGGAATGTATCTGTGAAATTACGTTGATTTTTAATTGACAGATATCTGGGAAATATAAGTGAAATTACTTTGATATAATTCAGCTGATATGTTGATGTCTCTTCCAGTTTATTCTTACTACCTGCAGACTGTTGCATTTTGCTCAGGAGAAACTTTTTGAATCAGAAGACTTTATTATAACCTTCATTAACCCCTCCACACATTACAGGAGTTCTTTCCATGGTTGAATTGAATCGTGGAATTATCGGGAATAGAATTAAATGTATGTCTTCAGATTTAAGGGATAAAGATACCATTTTTCACAATTTAAAATAGTTTCTTTATTAAATTATGTGTGTGTGTGTGTGTGTGTGTGTGTTTGTGTGTGTGTGTGTGTGTGTGTGTGTGTGTGTGTGTGTGTGTGTTTGTTTTTACCCTTCAGTCGGTAACCAAAAGAATCTCATTTAACGCACAGACTGATATATTATTTTTTGAAGTTACATCACCCTAAAGGTGATATTGTTGTTGGTTAAGGAGCCATGCTAGCTCATCTTTCTCAGTGATTTATTTTACATATGCTAATGATATTTCTTTTATAGTGAAACAGATTGCATTGATAACGTATGCGAATACCTTACCATACCAGGTACAGAAATAAACTACTAAGGAAGAGGTGTTAGGGAGCCTCCTTGACCAGTGAGATTATTACCCAAGGAAACATTGTCTTTATACATACCAGCCTTTAAGTGAGGATTGACTCTGTAACTTAGTATTTTCCACAGATCTCAAGTGGTAAGGGTGCAGGCATCACAGTAGAAGTCAACACCTACGATGCAGTGATTTGTGTAAGTCTGTCATTTGATACTCTAAATATGCATCAGCATTTGTAATAAGACTGTGATTATATAAGAGTTTGTTGAAGAATTTATTTTTTCATCTGGTATAATTGTACCGTTTTGTTTTCACTTTATATGAGTAGTGGATTAAGTGTGAACAATGAGTGGCAGTTCTTAATTTTTTTTTGCACAGTGATACAGTACTTGTTCAATACGTATCCAGTATAAGTACCTGTGTATCAAGCAGGCAGATTTAGTAGTGAATTTTATTGTGATATAAATACTGAAGGCTAGGATAATAATGATGATGATGATGATGACAAATATTAAAAAACGTGCACATTGTTGTATGAAGAACAACAAAAAGTGATAAAATTGTCTTCCACACAACTTCTCACATTGGTAAAGCAATTATCAAATCAGTGATATGTGCTGAGGCTTTTCATTTGAATTCTTTGCTTTTCATAAAGTGGATGGTAAGAATGCAGTAGCAATTCCTTACTTAGCATATAGATGTTTTCCTTTAACTGCCATGTTAATTGAAAAATTTGAAAGTGCGGGTTATGTACTACCAGAACGTGAAGTCATATCATATAATTTAAAAATTATAGTATATTCAAGACTGGAATTAAGCATCAGAATGTTTTGATCTTGTGGTTGAGTTTATTTGTATGTATTAACTGTTATAGTCTATAAAGAGATTTAGAAAATAATGAATATAACAGTATAATATATAGAGATAAATGCTATTGTGACTTGGAATTACATCTGACCCTTCACTCTGCATCCAGTGATTGATAATTAGCAGTGGAGTGCCATATAAATTGTTTATACATTGATTAACAGCATTATAGTGAAAAACTTGTGATGTGAAAGCATGGTAAATGAGGAATTACTGCATTTGGTGGGTTTCATTTTATTTGTACCATAAACAACGAACTGTTGTAGTGGTGTTTATAAGAACTAAATTTTTCGAAAATATAACTGTTTTGAAGTTGAACTGGAGACATATCTTTGAAGACAATATACACAGATGATAGATTAGTTTAGGTTTTGATATACACTATATTTTGTATGTTCAAAGAGCTCTTGTACTTTATAGCACCGTGCCCTTCAAAAAAATATTTCGTAAAAGAAAGATAACTTCCTACAGTAGTTAGATATATACTGTACTTTGTATCCAGCACCATCCACTTTAATATTTTTCATGCTGATGAGAAATTGATGTGATAATATTTATTGGATAATGATATACAAGGTGGCACTTAAGTTCCCATCAAAACAGTGTACGTGTATATACATGGAAGGTCCTAAACTGGAATCCATGCCATTTACCTTGTCATCCAAACATAATTTCCTGGTAGCTTTACAGTACAGTGATATTTTGTCATGCTTATTTCAGTTATTTAAGTTTGTTTCTTAATCTTTGAACAAATATATATATAGTGAAGGTATATACAATTTTATAGGGAGTTAGATCCCCTTTGAGGGGGCTGGCTGCTATACAATGGATAATTAAGAGTAGCATTCATTGTCACATGACAGTTTATATTCATATCTCTTTCAGACACCGTAGATACATACGGTTAATACAGTGTTCTATCTGAAACAACTTAAATGCCATTTTGTATATTATTATGGTATCAGTTGAGCTTTCCATAGCATAATGTGTTTGTACACTTTGGATTTTATCTGCCTACCATTAACCCCTGCAGTCCAGTGATGTTTATATGCTCTCTCAGTCCAATTTTATTCACTGTAAGACAGACCTTAGTTAGGAAGGGGTTAATCAACAGGGCCGGATTCCCAGGTATAGGCAAAATAGGCAACTGCCTACCAGGCCATGGCCTGTCACAGGCCATCCAGACTTCCAGAGCAGAATAAATATATGCTTTGGGTGGCCAAATAAGGGCCATCACCCATCATGTTATGAAAAAAGGCCATTATAGGTCATGCCAAAATTTCACTGAAAATAACAGAAAAAAGAGATCTACTGTATATGTTGCAGGCCAACCGTCTGCGTTGCCTACCAGGCTACAGCAGGGTTAATCCAACACTGTTAATGAAGACTACTGTATATGTTAACTCCTCCAGTAGGAAAAATATCTCTAAAGCCAAATAAAATGGTCTGGAGATGCCAAGATAAACAGATAAATACACTATAGGAATAATTGGGTTAAATATAGCATAGAGTGAAATATTAGACAGTCACACAGTTTTCACAAAAGAATGTCACTTTGTTAATGCTGCTAAAATAATCCCTTGAATTGGAGTGCTGTATATGTTTTTAATATAATACATGCCACCTCTGGAAGACTTTATTCAGCTTTTTGAATTGGAGGGGTAGGTTTCAGCCTTCACTGACTCACTCCCTGCAATACCTCTCCCTGAAGCTGAATAAAATCATCAGGTGGTAGCAAGAATAAAACTGCAAATGTTGTCTCAAGATTGCAGGGTTTGTTATAGCTGGTTTGTCTTTATCTGATGGAACTGAGTCAGTCACAATTTTAATTCTAAGTTGTGGTTGCAGTATATTTCAGTGAGCCTTATTTATGAGTAAGGAGTGAGTCTTCTTGGTTACTAGTCAAATCAGTCCTCCAGTCTAACTACATTTGATGATCAACTGAACTGAAAGGCATCAGGGATCATTGTCAGATAAAAACAGACCAGCTATATTGTACACAGAGGTACATCCTTCTCTGTATAGGTAGTACTGTATTGTACTGTACTGTACTCGGTAATGAACATAATGTACTCATATGCATTCTTCATGTGAACTGAACTCTGCTTTACCATTTATCTTTATGTCAACTACCACTCGAGTTTATCACACTGTAAAGGAGTAGTAGAGAAAGCCCAGGAAGAAAAAATATAGTGTTTTTATCAATCAGAAAGCAGCCGCAGATTTGTCATGTTTTTTGTTTTTCACATCCGCGGCTCCCAGAGTTGTCTGTCTGTGCCGTTTAGTTGGCTATCTTGAACAGTACGATTTTGAGCTGTTTAACTCCTTCGATATGGTGATGTCTTTTCTGTGTATTCATGATACTTCCAGATGATTGTTTTCAGCTTATGGGAGACTTTTCTGTTTGGAGGAGTTAGGTAGAGTTGAAGAGAGGGCAGATTGGTGGTATAGGACAAAATAACATGGAGGGAATTCCTTTTTGGCCACTCCTTCTGGGATTAAGGTGTCTGGGTGTAGATAGATACTTTGATAGATTGATTGATCGATAGAGCATTCATTAACCCTTTCAAAATTTTAGATCTTCCATGAGCTAAATAAAACCATCTGGAAGGAGCAGGGGTAAAATAAAAAAAATTATATCATACTGAAGTGGTTAATCATGGAAGTGTAATAATCAGGGACGTTGGTACAGCATAGACGAGATGAGAGATTAGTTTTATTTATCTGTGCTTCACTTTAAATGAATACTCGTTTGGAACAAGAGAGTGGTTTAAATAGTGTATAAATTGTTACTCTTCTTTAGATATGCATGTTCATTAGGAATCCATACTGTATCAGGTTTGTACTTTGTGAACGTATGGCACTTGAAGCTTGACATGCGATGAGTGGGAGGGATAGAGTGGAAGATATATGAGGGGAGGCGGTGTGCGTTGGAGAAAGGGTAGCCAAATGGCAGAGGACAGAGCAGCATGGAGTTGATTTGTTTGTGGCCACCCATTATGGGATTAAGGTGTCTGACAGTAGATACATGGAAAGATAAATATTAGCACTGTCATTTTTTGCCATGTGATAGCTGTTTTAAAACTGTACACAAATTCTCAGGATAAATTGCCATTTCCTGTGATAGCAATTTACGTAGTTATCCTTAGTTATAGTGAACACCATCTTTTCTGCCAAAAATTAATTGACCTCAGGTATATTTAAATTCTACCATCCCAGCTTTGAACCATTATAACCCTGTGATGTATTTTTTTTGGTTTGCGTTTGCTGCCTTCAGATTTTTTTAGTACTAGAGAGGGATGCCTTCATGTGGTGGCACTGATATAACCGACTTGGTCCACTGCCTGGTTATACAAACATCCCTCATCTCCCTCCTAATCCCATGAAAGGAAGATGGTGGACTGCAGGAAAGGGTTAACTTAAGCCTGCAGTCCACTGGGTTTAATTTCAGACAAACCAGGGACCATAACAACATCAGTAACAACAGACAGCTTTAGTGAGGTTAGAGAGAGAGACTGTGGTGGGATTAATGCAGGCTGTATGGTTGTAGGTATCCCTGCCTATTTTTTTTTTCCAATGCAAGGAAGAAGGAACCAAATGCTGGAAGCCTGCAAGATTGTTTCCTCAGAGAGAAAAAAAAAGAATAATCATCCATCCATCCATCCATCATCCAGTCCTACGTTGCCCCATGAGGAGCGTAGGAGCCCGGGGCTAGGCAGTTGGTCCTGACATTTAAGAAAAGAGGGTAGATAAAAATGTTTGATGGTAGCAAAAATAAGCTAATAAAATACATCACCAAGTTGAAGAGGTTTATGATCATTAGTTACAAACTTTCTGTAATCTCAAGAATCTTTTCAGTAATCTTGCCTTTGAAATTCAGAAACCTTCAATCAGTTATGCCATATACCATTACTTACATGAATATTTAATACTTGTTATGGTACTTTTGGCACTATATTTTAAACCAGCGAATGGAACAAGCACATCACCTTTCAGTAACATGCTTTCTGTATTATAAATGACATCTTTCATTTATATCAATTATGTATGGTTTTCATTGTTATTATCAGTTACATAGGGTGGTCCAGTTATAGCTCTTCATTAAAACCCCACTTGGTGATATCTTGTGATGTGAGAATCGTTCAGTCTTTGGAATGGGCTTGGGTGTGGTAGTGAGATTTGGAAAATATGAATAATTGATGCACGATGGACATTGAAGAGAGAATGGCTCAGTCTTCTGGCATGGGCTTGGGTGTGGCAATGGGATTAGGAAATGAATAAATGCAGCAAGATAGACACTGATAACGCTGCCTGAGCCATCAACACGACACAAAAGAGGTCACCTGGTGGAGAGTAAGGGGTGTGTTATATGTGGACCACCTTGTATGAACACACTGAGCCTGAGGATGTCTTCTTTAATTCTTTCCGTAATTTCATTCAGCTTAAAATAGACTGGGCTGTATGCTCGTTGATTTAGGAAGTTCCCTGACAGCCCTTGCTAAGCAGTTTATTTTGTTTATTACTCCGTGCTATCCTCTGCTGTGTCATATAAGTCATTCCAGTACCACCATACTTTGAATAAATAGCATGCAAAGTGATATTAACCAGCCATATCCTGAAATAAGTCACTAAGGAAGAGGTGCTAGGGAGCTTCATTCACCCATGAAAATACACCCCTTTGAACTGGAGGGGCTAGTTTTACCTTAATAAACTCCTTTAGTACGAAGAGTCTTTACTAAGCTGAATAAAATGATCGGTAATAATGAGAATAAAATAAAAGGGACATGACTCAGATTCAAGGAATTATGGAAGCTAATGTTGTGTTATGTATATTGCATATTTATTTATTTTTATTTTTAGGTCATTAGAAATCAAGAGTAATTTAACTTATGGGGAGATGTTATACCGAATTTAAGATCCATTAAGATGTTATGCCAAAATTAATCTATATTCATGTTATACTGAAGTTAAGTTATACGTTATGCAAATTGTTCATTGTTCTATGCAGTTATTATATATTTTTGACATATTTGCAAGTTTTTTTTTTTTTTTATGCTGCTTGCACAGTTATATACATGTATGTAAATATTCTTATATTGTGTGCACATTAGAATTTATATTATGTATTATCACAGGGAGGTTAAATCATGAACTGTTATACTTATTAATATGTAAATGAAAAGAATATGTATTGAACGTCACCCATCAGGTAGTATTAGAGTTAAATGGGTCTGTGAATTTCCAGTGTTGTTATTTTCTCACCTCATTCTTAGGTGGGAAAAAAATGATGATGATGATGAGGGTGATGATGAGGATTATGGAAAGGAGGAGGAGGAGGAGGAGGGTGATGATGATGATGATAATGATGGTTGTTGTTGTTATTATTATTTTTATTATTGTTAGGAGAGGAGAAAGAGGTTAGGGATGGTGATGATGATGATGATGATGATGATGATGATGATTTTGATATACGAAAATGTTATTGCCAAGGGTCCAGTAACATAATAGCCATAGTTTAATGCCAGTATATTGTTTTTCTTTTTTTTGCACTTGTTTTTTCACTAATACTATCCATAAAATAATCTAAACATAGGTCTTGATATCTCAGCACTGTTAATTGTTTGGAGAGAAGAAATGGTTCCCACTAATTAAAACTGAGTTTATTGTGAGGATAAACAGACAGACTTTGTGGTGTGGAAGAAGAGCGGAAGAAGAGAGTGGAGCAGTACAATGGTGAGAGAGATGGAAAAGAGAGAGGAGTGTTTGAAAGAGTAACAGATATGTGAAGATAGAGCAGCATGGATACATTTCTCTCATGGTCATCCCAAGTCTGGAGATATCTGGGAGGGAGTTAGATGATGATGATGATGGTGAGGAGGAGGAGGAGGAGGAGGGAAACAGCTTTGGCCTGACTTTGACCCTCTTCTGGTAAGATGGTTCATATTGGATTAAAACTGTTGCATTTTCACAGTAAGCTCAAATTTGGTATGTGGGTATAAACTCTTCCCTTCATCATAAGTTATTTAGTAATATATTTAGAGCCTTACGCTGTATGCATAATATTTGTATTCCAGCCAAAGTAATGTAGCAGTGTAATTTGAAGTCCATAATACTAAGAAAATACTTAGTTCTTTGTAGCGTTGGAAAACAATATATATTTTAGAATTAGGTAGAAAAATGGAAAGTTGTCTCTCTATATTTTATTACTGTATTAGATAGAAGAATGGAGAAGTCATGTTGACAGGTTACTAATAGAATTTAATTGGAAGTGCCTTGGTAAATGCTGGAACACTTACAAGCCACTAGTTCATTATTCTCCAATCCTGGTACTGAAGAGAGATGCCTTCTTGTGGTGGCACTGATATGACTGGGTGGTGGAGCTGCCTGGTTATACAAATGCCCCTCCATGCCCTCACTATCCCCTGAAAGGAGGATGGTGGACTGTGGATTTTCAGGGAGGATGGTGGACTGTAGATAGTAGAGCTGATGTTTCAGATGAGTTTGGTGCCACAGCAAAACAACAACGCAGTAATTATATAAGTTACTTGTAGCTTACCAGTCACACTTTTTCAATATCCCTGTAGTTAAGTAGTTCTGTACTTGAATTAGCATCACAGAGTTATAATATATTCAGTTGTGCATCTTTGACATATAATTTATTCATGGGTAGAATTCTTTCTCATGAATCGCATGAATCATGAATGAAATGAATCAAATTTGTAGGATGATCAAGCAGCTTAGATGGTTTTGAGTAAATGCAGAATATAGAAGCTCAGTGTAAAATAATCTCAGTTGTCCACCATTCTTTATTAGGAGTTTTTAATTATGGAGGCTGTATCATAGTTTTCATTAAATGCCGTATTAAATTCAGAATTGGTTTTTAGAGGTGGTGGGTCGCTGGTGTTGTGCCTGACTTAGATTATTCCATGTCACTAAATTGGAAGTTGTTTTTTTCTGTGCTTGCATGCAGCTTGTCTCGGGAAAGTATGAGAAACTTGTATGAGGTTATTCTGGGGCTGATTTAAGTGATATAATGCTGTCATTGTAAAGCCAGTCCTCATCTGTTGTGGAGTTACTTTTCCAGGTGATCTTAGGGGGAAAATGGAGCTAATTATACTGGTGATCTTATGGACGAAAGTGATCTCCCTCATAATTTGTCTATCGGGTCGTCAGTAACTGTAGCTCCATAATAAGCTGAGAATTTGACGCATATTGATGTAGATTTTTCTTCTGGTACTCAAATTAGTCCTTAAATAACATTCTAAAGTTTCATACTCATTTCTTGAACATCCCTGTATTTGAATAAGATTTTTCCTTGTTACTTCTCAGACCTACCTCTTGCTATCTGTAGGTGGGAATGAGGGTCAGGGTGTGATGATGTGCAGATCCCTTACGATCTTACTGGAAGACCAAGATATATCTTAAAGTATTGTTTTGAGGAAGGTGAAGATTGTAATTTAAAAATGTGTGCAGGTCATTTATCATGTGAGTATATATATCTTTTTCTGAGATATCAGTAAAGTTATCATTTGGTCACAGTGTTCTGGTGAAGTTAACCAGCAGGAAATGTTTTGGTGCCATGAAGTGTGTTAAGGTATCAGAGTTATGTATCATTATTGTACCTGGAAAAAAAGCATTCATTCAAGTCACCTCTCTTGCACAGTTACTTTGAAAACAGAAACTTGGCTGCTTACAAACACCTGGTAACTTCACCCACTGTTTTTAGTACATCACAGTTATTTTTTTTGTCACACTGTACTAGCCACTGTGCTTTGAATTTTAATAAGGTTTGGTTCAGACATCAGCAGCTCATTCATAAGAGCACTTGAAGGGGAATAGTCATCAGTTTAGTGTCAGGAAAGATATAGTGATGGTTTTGTCTGTGTTTGTAGTATTTCATATTTATGATAACTTGCCATGTATACTGTCAGAATTTAGTTGATATCTCTTGTGTTTCTGACCATAACATCTATCTTGACATAAGCAAAAGGACTTCTGAAATACATACGAGCAGAGGAAGGTGTTATATAGGCTTTGTTATATGCCTGCAACTCAGTGGATAGAAAATTATTGTTCAGATTTAACCCCTCCGATGTCTCATAAGGTGAATATAATAATCTAACGTTAGCCAGAGTAAAATACAGAGTAGGGGTGAAAGTGGTTAGTGGAGAATTTTTTAACCCTACCACCCTAAGGAGTCTGGCCTAAGCTGAATAAGATTGGCATTAGTCAGAATACAGTGTACATTCTTAGGCTGGAAGGGTAGAAGCAAAATATGGTGTTTAATAACATGAAGGTGTTGTGCATGGGTAAGCACTGGGAGGTATTAATGGTTATAGGAATGTGTGTGTGCCAGGTTAAGTTTTTCAGCTGAGTGATATATTTTGGAATTGCCTTAAAATAAATGTATAAGTGCTGGGTGTTAGTGGCACCAGCACTTTTCTCATTATTATGAATCTCATGCAGCAGACATCAGAAGTGCTCTGCATGTGGCAGATTGTACCTTGTAGGTGTCTGGTATTTGGTTTATGCAGGGGGACTTGTTTTAATAATATAATGCTTTTGAGAATGTTGGTTTAGTACCTTTTTTTTTTTTTTTTTTTTTTTTTTTTTTTTTTACTGTCCTCTTTTGGGCATAAAGTAGAATAATAGTTCAGGTATACATAGGAAAAAATGATAAAATTCGTCTATATATTGTAAGTGTATAGAGGACCTAAGTGTTAAGATATTGGGGAAAAATTCAGAAGTTTGCTTATATAACTGTGTAACAAAAAATTATTGATATATGGAATTAGGGACAAAAAATGCTTGGTTTATGGCAGTAGGGACAGTGCTGTGATTTACTGATGTCCCCCCAAGAGCATTGTATGAACACTGGGTGTGAGTGAGCACCATTGTTCTCATCTCATGTGGTGAATCTCATGCAGCAGCCATAAGAAGTGCTCTGCATGTCATAATTTGTATCTCAGCAGTTGATGAATAGAATATATACTAAATAAAGATGAAGTGAATGATTGAGGGATAGTTGTTTTTCCTTTCACACTACAGTATTGTCTCCTAGATTATTATTTTTGTTGCTGAATGAGGAGTTTAACTGGAACAGGAAAGGTTTGGAGACAGCAGATCCAGTGTTTGGTAGAATGGAATTGTGGAATGCAGCAGGTGTGTCTGGGTTGACTGCAAGGTTTCAAAGTTTCAGAGCAGTAAGCAATTTGTCTACTGACATTTTACCTTTGGTGAAGGTGTTTGACTTTAAGTGGATGTCCGAGGAACTCAGTAACTACTGAAGTATGTTGATGTCCATTTATACATCTTTTTTATTATCTCTGTAGGCAGTTTTACATGGTTTAAGAAAGAGATTACAAACTGAAGGGATACATAACCATCACTAACCTCTTGTCTATAAGGGTCCTCTCCTAAGCTGAATAATATACAGAATGCATCATTGTAGTGAAAGGGATAACCATGTTCCATGTCTGCCACAATAATCTGACCTCAAGTTACAAAATGAGGACCAGAAAAGAGCATTAAATTAACTGAAGAACTGAAGCTCTCAAAGTCTTGTCATAACGCGTGAAGCAGAGTGAAGTTCTTTCCGTGGGAAGCGTGCGTCCTCGTTTGAATTTACCGCCACGTTGCTCTTCAATAATTAACTCCTGAAAAGTTTAAGGGGGGTGGGGGTGTCGATGGCGGCCTGACCAGATCCCCGTGACGTATAATCGGCAATTTTTCACTCCACTTCGATCAAATGTCAAAGAGTAATATGATAAAACCACCTTATTTTTGGAAGGTATATTTATGTATTTTTTATCAATTAATCCAATATGGTAATGTTTATATTTTATCTCCACTACTTTCCTGACTATTTCATTCAACTGTAGACTTTTTGAACAGGAGGGTGCCTTCATTTAGCCTCTCACTTTAAGGGGAGGATCTCAAAATTAAATATAAAGCAAAATGGAGATAACAATGTCTTGCTAAAACACAAACCTGTCTCCACGTTTCTTATCATCCCATGTATAAATCTACAGTGCTGGAGATGGATGCCTTCATGTGGTGGCACTAACCAGGCACTGAAGCTGCCCGGTTATACAAACGTCCCTCATTTCCCTCCCTAACTACCGGAAAGAGGATAATGGATTAATGGAAGAAGAGCAACGTTGGTCTGCAGTCGATTTGATTCACATTAAGATGAGCAGATGAGTTTAGAATTGCAACTACCAGTTCTACTACTACTGCTATTACTACTACTACTACAACTACTATTACTACTGCCACTACAACTAGTTACTGCTACTACAGCTCTCTCTCTCTCTCTCTCTCTCTCTCTCAACATTAATTTCTTCTTCTCCTCTTCCTCTTCCTCCTCCTCCTCCTCTTCTCCCTCTCCTCCTCCCCCCTCTCACTCCTCACCATCCTTTCTCTCTCCCTCTCTCTCTCAAGACTCAGAAAAAATGTGAGAGAGAAGAAAAAGTGTCGGATCTTATAATAAAAGTGAGCGAGGGGAAATTTAATGAAAACTTCCACTAGATCGCCCTTACTCAACCCCCTGACCCCCCCCCTCCTCTCTCTCTCTCTCTCTCTCTCTCCAGTATCAGTTTTCCATCTTCATTCTCTACGTTCTCCTCCTCCTCCTCCTCTTCTCTCTCTCTCTCTCTCTCTCTCTCTCTCTCTCTCTCTCAGTGCAGTTCTTTTTCACCTCATGTTATCCATGTAACTTTCTGAACAAGTTACTTTCACCTTTTAATAGCTTATCATCGCACACACACACACACACACACACACACACACACACACTATCTATCTATCTATCTATGTCTACCTACCTACCTACCTGTCTATCTATCTATCTATCTATCTATCTATCTGTCTGTCTGTCTGTCTCCCTATAATTTACCTATCTATCTATCTATCTATCCATCTATATATGTATCTATCTACCTATCTATATATCTAATATGTTTGTATTTAGCATCTTTCTCTCTTTCTCTCTCTCTCTCTCTCTCTCTCTCTCTCTCTCTCTCTCTCTCTCTCATTACCCTTCTTTCTCTAAATCTCATATTGCTTTCTATATAACAGTTGCATATGTTCCTACCCCCCCCCTCTCTCTCTCTCTCTCTCTTTCTCTCTCATTAGCTCTACCGCAAGAATCTCATCACAGGAAATACAGTAAGCAAATATTTAATGAGCTTACCTGAAGTTTCCACACCTTGATTACCTGACCAACTTTCCCTGTCCAATTTACGAACTCCCTTCCTTTTAACGATACCTGGGGGTCCGTCTGTCCCTCCCGCGTCGCCTACTTACCGTATCTACTTACCTGTGTACTTACGGGGCTCATTTGTGTACTTACGACGTTTGTTTACCTGTGAAATTGTCTAGCATGGTGAATAGTAATTAGTTTTGCATACGTATCAATTAACTCCCTACCTGCTTGTCTTTCTACTTACCTACCTACCTACCTACCTATCTACGGGGTGTACTTACCTACCTACCTGCCTATCTGTAATATTTCTGCATACCTACCTACCTACCTACTCTGTACCTTCCTACCCACCTACCTTCCTTACTACCTACCTACCTACCCTCTACTTTCTTACCTACCTCCGTACATGTCTACCTACCTTCCTACCTACTTACCTTCCTACCTACCTACCTACCTACCTACCTTCCTACCTACTTACCTTCCTACCTACATACCTACCTACCTACCTTCCTACCTACTTACCTTCCTACCTACATACCTACCTACCTACCTATCTTCCTCTGGCCAATTTACCAAACTTCGTCACTTTTAATGATATTTGTGTGTCTGAGTGTCTGTCATGTGTCGCCTACTTACGGGTCTACTTACTGGTCTACCTACTTACCTCTGTCTACTTACCTTTCTACCTACTTACCTTTATGTCTACTTACCTGTATTTGTTTCCTGCTAGATTGTTTCCTTGATTTGTAGCTACATACCTACCTACCTACTTACCTACCTACCAACCTACCTGCCTGCCTGCCTTCCTACCTACCTAGTCTACTTACCAATATTCCTTCTCACTTTCCTCACACACACACACACACACACACACAAGCACACATCAACGTCACACACCAAAACTGTCCACATCCCTCCTCTCTCTCTCTCTCTCTCTCTCTCTCAAACGGGCCGGGGTATTCAGTTGAAGTCTAAACCCGTAGGCTGTGATTTAATGAATTTTGTTAGCGACTGTCAAAGCTTGTTTCGTTTCCCGCGCTGCCAGTCGTATTTACAGACCCTCTTGGCTGTAAATCGCGTGTGAGAATCCTTGTAAATCCCTTGTAAGAATCCTCGTAAGTCCCCTGTAAGTATCCTTGTAAATCCCGCCGTTCGTAAGAATTCGTAAACATCCTTGTAAATCCCCCATGAGAACTCCTGTATGTTCCTCGTAAGTACATGTAGATTTATTCACTTCTTGCATCACTTATTCACTTCCTCCATCATTCATTCATTTCCTGCATCATTTATTCATTTCCTGCATCATTTATTCATTTCCTGCATCATTCATTCACTTCCTGCATCATTTATTCATTTTCTGCATCACTTATTCACTTCCTGCATCATTTATTCATTTCCTGCATCATTTATTCATTTCCTGCATCATTCATTCACTTCCTGCATCATTTATTCATTTTCTGCATCACTTATTCACTTCCTACATCATTTATTCACTTCCTACATCATTTATTCACTTCCTGCATCATTTATTCACTTCCTGCATCATTTATTCACATTTACACCCACTGAGCCGTACCCGCAACACACAAGACACCACCAGAGGAGTTAAGAAGTTTTATGAATACGGGATCCTTGTCTGTCCCTCCCCTCGCTGGCATTCAAGTCCGATTTTCTTTTTTCAAACATTTATATCCCTCCCTCAATCGCCACTAGGGGCTCGGGGACCATTTGTACTTTTTTTTCTTCTATTTTTTGAAGTTAATGAAGAGGGCTTGAGGTCCATATATACTTTTTTCGACAATTTGTGAAGTCTGTGAAGAAGGGCAACTGGCGAATTCCTCTCTCCATGATTCCCTTTCTCTTAATTTCCCCATCTTCTTCTGTTACTCCATGTCTGTTTGAAAGTGCCTGGGTTCGATTCTTGGTACGGGCAACTGGCATCACGAATAAGGTGTCCATCCACCTTTAGCCACACTTTACCACACCTTACCACACCTGTAAGTTGGTAGGTAAAATGAGTAACCAAAGTAATCTCTGGGAGGCAACTGTGTGGTAACCTGGATGCTGTAATGGCCTTGTACCCCAGGATAAAGGATGAATTACCGCCACAAGCTCAAAGGCCAAAGTTACGGGGAGGAGCACCGTGGCTGAGCATCTTATTACGTCTACCACTCCGTTTACCTTTACCTTACCTGAGTACAGCCGATTCAGGTTCTCTCTCTCTCTCTCTCTCTCTCTCTCTCTCTCTCTCTCAGATTCTTTCCTCTATCACCTTCTTTCTCCATATTTTATCTTTTTTTCACAACATTTCGGTCATTATTGAAAAAGTACTCTTCATATTCCAGATTTTTTCGTCACTATTTTTTTTTAAATTGTCTTCCTCTGGGTTTTTCTTTTCTTTTTTTTGTCTTCTTTTTTCGATCTAATATCCATTGTTCTATTTTCTCTCTTTTTTCTTCCCTCTTTTCCTCATCCTATAAACCTCTTCTACTCTCTCTTTTTCCTCTCTCTTTTCTTCGTCGTTTTCTTCCTCACATCAACCTCTACCCCACTCTTTATTCTCTCTCTTCCCCCCCCCCCTCTCTTTCCCCTCCCTCCTCCAGTAAACTTTTACCTCTCTCTTTCTCTCCTCTTTCTCTTTTCCTCTCTCTTTCTCTCCTCCTTCTCTTTTCCTCCCTCTCATTCTCTCCTCTCGCTATTTTCCTCTCACTTTCCCTCCCCAATAAACCTTTACCTCTCTCCCTCCTCACACTCTCTACCTCTCTCTTTCCTTCCTCTCTTTTCCTCTCTCCCATTCTCTCTTCCCTCTCTCATTCTCTCTTCTCGCTCTTTTCCTCCCTTTTTCCTCCTCCCATCAGCCTGTTTTCCTCCCCAAACTCGCGACACCGCCACTCGGAAAAAAAATATATATATACGCTCGTTATCTCAAAATTTTTCGCCACTACCCTGCTTCCCTTCGTTCCTGGCTTTTGATCAGTCTACCCTACCTCCCTGACAAAAGAAGGGCGCCTCTCTCTCCCTCCCTTTCTCCCTCTCTCTCCCTCCCTCCCTCCCTCTCTCTCTCTCTCTCTCTCTCTCTCTCTCTCTCTCTCTGGGTTATTGATTTTCTTTCTGGTTTTGATCTTCGTTTTGCTTTTAATTGCCTCTCTCTCTCTCTCTCTCTCTCTCTCTCTCTCTCTCTCTCTCTCTCTCTCTCTCTCTCTCTCTCTCTCTTTCTACCCAGTTACCTGCCAACTTATCTTTCTATCGATCTGCCCATGTCTGTTCATCTCTCTGTCTTCCTACCTACCTATCTATCTATCTATTTATCTGCCTATCTATCTGTCTGCCTGTCTATATGTTTACCTGCCTAACTCTCAGTGTGCTGTACATACCTATTTATCTACAACCCCCACATCCTACCTACCTGCCTACCTATCTACCTATCTTTCAATCATTGTTACAACCCAGCATTCAAGAAGAGGAGATGGCAGTGTTCGGTCATATTAACACACACAAGATACAGTTATATAAAACTGCCAATGAAAATATTAAAAGCCATGATAAACTCTGTATTTCAGCGCATGGTTGTCAGATACGTGTGTGAACTCGGGAAAATCAGAGAAGCAAAAGAAATTGAATCCAATAGATCAACCAGCAATTATGCCAAATTTCAGGAAAAAACACGATAAACTGGGCTTATAAGTCAAAGTATGAGGTATGTGGATGATTTATCGGGATTGTATGAGAGCCATGAAAAAGCAGATGAAGAGAAATCGAAGAAATAAACTACCGTAGATCAAAAGATGGTAACTCATCTTTGTTTAGCTCTTAGCCAACAAGCAAATGCTGCAAATTTCGAGAAAATATATGATGGAAGCTCTGCACGTAATATATGCAAACTATGGGGAAGCAAGGAAAGAAAGAGTAAAGGAATTAGTATAAAAGTCCCGTTGAGCAGAAAATTTCTTGGCGGCGTCATCTCATGCGCAGAACGTTTTTCATTTGTCTTCAAGTTGGCGTCTAGGTGATTTCAGTTGCGTCGTCTCCCGATGCTCCATGTATCTCCTCGCATCCGCGATTTGTTCGGCCCTCAGACACCATCCCAGCGTACCCCAGAAATACCTGGGCCTCGGATATGCGTGTTGAAGTGGCACGGAAGATACGATACGTAGCTGAAATGAGGGTGAAGAGAAGCACGCCATGGCCGGCAGGTGAGATGAACATCACTCAGTTTTGTCAGTTCCTTTCAGTACGATAACGGCTTCCCTTTGATAGGCCCCTTTCAGTACGATAACGGCTTCCCTTTGATAAATACTGTATGTCAAAAAGATCACGTTATTCAGCTTAGCAGTTTTTCTTAGAGGTCAGAATGAAGAGTTGTGTCTGTAGGCTATACCCTCCCGTACGAAATTTAGATGTCTCGTATGGGCGGGATTAGCCCGTAGACGCCACTCTAATTTTTACCGAAAAATCATTATCCACGTAGTTCGTTTAGACCTTGGGGTAAACTTCCATATTTTTGCAATACGCTGTAGAAGTTTCAGCGTCGTCAGGCCATTTTTACATTTTTGTCGAATATTTGTGATGCGGGACATTTAATTAAATACCCCGCGTCCCACGTGCTTCCCCTGGCGCTTGTAAACAAAAGGTGTTCTGTGTTTTTACCTGAGGGAGACGGATTGCTAATTTTGAGCGTAGTTGATGGCTTAATGTAGTCAGATTGGTGGAGAAATTTGACTGTGGTTATTTTACCTCAACTTGGTCTATATTTTTGTCCTTTTGCAGCTTATTTTAGGCAGCAGTGACAGTATAACTGGAGCTCTATATCTTTTTCCACAGCACCTCTTCGTGACTAGCTTTTTATTTTAACAGTTATTAATCTCCTTCCAGGTCAATATTCATGATGGAGAAGTGGCAGTTTTAGCCCAGATTGGAGTGAAATTAGTATAGTAACCAAGGAGACTCATTCC
This sequence comes from Coenobita brevimanus, assembly GCF_032717465.1. Lineage (NCBI taxonomy): Eukaryota > Metazoa > Arthropoda > Malacostraca > Decapoda > Coenobitidae > Coenobita > Coenobita brevimanus. The sequence continues at coordinate 1,250,316 of NC_136965.1, forward strand.
TATAAGTATTTTTTCTATATTTTTATGCAACCATGACCGTATATATATATATATATATGTTTTGGGTGACCCAGTTCCTTCACATGATTAGAATTTGGTTATATATGTGTAGGTTTTGTTTCCTGGAATTTTGTGCTTGCCTTTGCTTGAAGTTTGTCTATGAGGATTGAGGAGATGCATTTGTTGAAGGTCCTTGGCATAGGGAAATTGGTAAATTTGCAGTTTCAAACAGAAAAATTTGGTAAACTTGAAATATCGGACAGTGGAAGTGTTTCAGATGTTATCTAACCAGGGCTAACCGTACATAAATAATCTAGCCTTCTAAAGTGTACTAATAAATTCAAACTAAATTGTTTTAAGCAATATAACTTAAGTATGCACATGAAACCAACTGGCGTATGTGAAGGATAAGACTCTCTGAAACTGCAATATTGCCGAGACATCTGAAGACATTTGCACCATCAAAACCTGTAGATGACCAGAGGTTTTTGTATAATGTAGTTGCCACCAAGGGCATAAGTCAGTCTTCTGCCCTTAAATGTTCTGGGCTTACAGTAGGCTAACCTCAGGCCCTGACACTTGGAAGTGAGTAAAGTGGGGTTTGGCAGTTTTTATGAAATTATGAGAAAAATAAAAACCTGTTTATAAAATTTTGTGGTTTATGATAATAGTTAAGGCCACTCCCATTTTACCCTTGTTGGAACCTAGGGACCTGAGGTAAGGCTAGTGTAGTCCAGAGCATTTAAGGGTAAGAGACCAACCTAGGCTTCTGATAACATTTGATATATTATAATAACACCTTTGGCCATGTCTGGGACTCAAACCTTAGTGTGTAAGCCTCAGTGCAGTCCAACCCAAGAGCAGATATGGAAAAAATAATACTTATGAAAACATAACATTTAAATTGTAAAAATCTAACCCATTTGCTAAGCTTTGGTATAATATGCAGGCAGTGATTGAAAACAAAAATATTAATTTAAAAAAAATAAATAAAAGAGAAATCCAAATTAGGTTTTCTGAAATATGAATTTCAAGATGAAAATCTGACTCATTTCTAATATTTGGGTTTAGAGCTATGGAAAGAGTTGCAAGGCAGGTTTTATAGTCATAAAAAAATGAAAAACAGGAGATGCAAACCAGGTGTTGTGCAGTAGCTAAAGAAAAATTAAAACTTAGTCCATGGGCTGTATGGAATGTTAATCAGATGTATATGTAGACTTTGAAAGCATGGAAATTCTGAAACTAGGTGGTATATGTGTAGATATTACCAAAACCATATCCCGGCTTAACAAAGAAAGCCGTATCTTTTTGCTCTAACATAGGGATCATTTTATCCTAACCTCAGCATCCATCAGAATCAACTCTTCACATCTTTTTTTGACTTTAACCATGACATTCTTTGGCTCTGCCCATGGCATCCTTCACACCTATCCCTAGCATCCTTTAATGCTGGCTTTGGAATTCTTCAGCCCAAGCCTTGGCATCCTCTTGATCCAACCTTGGCAATGTTTGAAACTAAGACTTAGCATACTCATATCCTAGTATATGATTTCCAATTATGTGGTTGTTCATTTATGTGATCTTAACATAGTAGCATTTTTTATTATATACAGGCACCATGATCTCGTACGAAGCACCTGTTTTCAATATATGATTGCTACAATCAGTACATTTGATGTAGCCACAATCACATGTTATCTGATCAGTTTTCCTTGAATGTAACCCGATCGTTCAGTTGTAACCGTGCCATCATTAGACAGATTATTTTGGGGTGTTACAGCAACTATGCCTAATGGCCTAACATCCAGAAAAAAAAAAAAAAAAAGCCAAACTTTGTGCCCTTAACTTTGACAGAAATTTCAACCTGGGTCTGCTTTCCTCTTATCTTGGCTGAAACTTCAGTTTGGATGTATGGTACAGTACTTTCCTGCAAGATTGCATACCCTGTAAAATTTATTATGTTAGTAGCTGTTGCCCATAAAGCAAGATTTTATTTTTAAGTTATGAGGCAACCAGCACAGGGATATTTCTATCTTAGTGTGTAGAAGAATATTAATATAAAAGGTGCACAGCATTTAAGATGGGATAAAGGGAAGCTGCCGGAAGACATGGGAGAGGCAGTGGTACAGTAATTCCTCTGTGCAGAAGGAAAAAGAAGAACTTAGCCTCTTAAATATGAAGACTTATTTTGTGCTTTATTCATATGCTATATTAGCCATTATTCTTGCCACTACCTGCTAGTTCACTTAATTTTTGGAGATACAGTACTGTATGTTTCTAACTGGAGGGATTAGATATAGCCTTCAGCAGCCTTTTCATTATAAGAAATCTCCCCTAATATGAACAGTTTTCTAAAAACAGCAAGAATAAAATGAAAAAATATTTTCTCATACTGAAGAAGTTAAGAATGATCAGGAGATTAGTTTTTTTTAACATACCAGGGAAACTTAGAGAAGAATATTAATATAAAGTGCAAAAGTGTCATAGAAAAGGAAGTAGACAAGGTACAGGATAATTTAAAAAGGGTACGGTAAGATGTGTAAAGATTTAAATATGATGTTAATACTGTAGTCAGATATACTCAAAGAAAAAGAATCACGGTTGTGTGTTTGGAGAAGGCATGTGCTAGTATGGATTGGGAAAGACTATGGAAAGTTTTGAAAGCATTAGGTGGGATGTGTAAAGATTTTAATGTTATGTTAATAGTCAGATACATTCAAAGTTAAAGAAACTTGGTGTATTTGTTTGTGTGGAGAAGGCTTGTGGTAGTGTGGACTGGGAAGGACTATGGAATATTTTGAAAGCATTTGGTGTTGGGAGTCTGTCATAATAGTTGAATAATTTTTTGAGTTATACATTGTTTACTCTAACTTGCACCAGATTTCCATCCTTTTGTAGTTTATTTCACATAGCACAGTGCCAGAAAGAAAGGCTACAGCTGTACCTCTTTTCCATAGCACTTCTTCTTGACTAGCATTGTATTCTAGTTTTAATCTATTGTACAGTTGGGTTTTAAAGATGTAGGGATGGCAATTTTAGGCCAAACTGGAGGTGATACACTAAGGTAGAAAAGTGAATGATGATGCTGCAGGGTAAAAAAAATAAAAATTGATGGTGATCCCCTAAGATTATGAAAAAATTGATGGTGATCCTATCTTTCTGTCTATTGCCAGATGCCATAGTCCTGTAAGGGGTGGCCATTTGACTTTGAGTTATTGTTTTATGGGGAGGGGCACTGACCCTCCACCGACCCACTTGTTGACATGTAGGGAGCACGTATGGTTTGGTTATATGGTTACCACCCAGCATTGTAATGGTTTACAGGAAACCATTTGACTTGTCACTCAATGTAAAGCCACTTGTAAAGGAAAGAAAAGTATTAGGAAGTGACAGGAACGATGGGAGAAATAGGAAGAGAGGAGGGCAGGCACAGAAAAAGAATGATAAAGGCTAAGGAGGAAGTAGGCAGCACTACATCAAGTGAGTGGATGATGGTCACCACCACCTACCACTCTAGGGTAAAAAAAAAATAATAATAATGGTGATCCTCATATGGTTACAGAAATATGAATGGTGATGTTCTAAGTTTACAAAATAATGATTGGTGATTCTTTAAGGTTGCCCAAAAATGGTGACCCTCTTAGGTTATACAAAAATGAATGAATAAATAAATAAATGGTGATTAATAAAAAATGAATGGTGAGGCTATAGAAAAAACTGGTAATCCTCTTAGGTTACAATAAATAAATAAATAAATAAATTGTGATCCAGTAAGGTTAAATAACTGAATGGTGATCCTCTGAGGTTAAAGGAAAAAAATGGTTATCCTTTAATGATACCATGACATGAAATGCTACCTTTGAGTGACTACACTGAATGACAAGCTGAATGATTTCCGTTAACCGAAGAAAACCATTTTTTTTTTTTTTTTTTTTTTTTTTTTATACATTAGGTAGTAACCATATAGCCACATTGGTTGCCTGATGGTCTAGTGGGATTAAAGTGCTGTAACTGGATGGAGCACACAAGGGTTTAAATCCGAGGGATGGTTGGGAATTGTTGCTCAAATAATGTCACTTTGCAGGTGAGTGAGTATGCTCATTTTACTGCTAACCTGGCCTAAAACTGACATCTCTCCATCATGAATGCTGAGTTTTAACAGTAGATCAGCACTAGCTAATGTTGCTAGTCATGAAGAAGTGCTGTGGAAAGAATGTAGAGCTGTAGAAGTACCAGTACTGTATAATCATATAGAACTACACAGCCAAGCCCAGAGCCCCCACACTCCAAAATTGGTGCAGCAAAGGTTAAAGTAATACTAAAAAAGTATTATAACATGCCCAAAATGGTAATAAATTGAAGGAAAAGGCAACAGCAGCAGAGGACTTTAGAATATTCAGAGTATATATATATACTGTATAATGTTGACCCAGTAAGGACACATACAGTACATTAGACATGACCATTGATTACTACTGTTGTTAAGGACATTTTCTCCTCCAAATATTAGGCTTGTGAATCTTATGATGTATTTTATTGATATATTCAAGCTACCTTCAGACAATTTTATCAAGCTTTGGAAGGTCCTGCAGTAGTAAATGGGCTCTCAAAGGCTATATTTAACCCTTCCAGTTAGAAAAATGTCTTGTAAGGTAAATAAAATGGCCTAAAGATAGCAAGGATAAAACAAAATACTTTCTAGGGCTGAAAGGGTTAACAGCAGATATTGGCCACCAGATAGCTAGCCTGTTATGAAGCTGTTTGTCACTAGGATGTTATAAGGATTGTTTTTTTGAGGTGTCTTGTCTCTGCACTTCTCACTTCCTGTTGATGGTACTGATAGCTATTGCATACCCCTTTTACCATAGCGTGGCCCAGGTTTTCATCCTTTTGCAGCCTATTACATGTACCATACTTGAGTGGTAGAAAAAGACAATGCTGCAGCCCTATATCCTCTTCGTACCACTTCTTTGTGACTAGCATCATATCCTAGCACTAATCTCATGAAACAACGTGGCATTCAAGATGGAGAGATGGCAGTTTTAGACCAAGTTAGAGTAAAAAGAGTATAGGATGTCTGGTGCATCCTCTACCCCTGCTCTTGCCTTGGGTATTAGTTGTGACATTGATTGCATTTATTAGATTGTTGGCTTGGTCTCTGTCCTTGTTTCTCTCACAGTGGTACCTCAGCATCTGTTTAACAGTGGGCCTCTGTATGATCACCTTAATTTGTATCGATGGCCGTGGGAAGTACGGTAAAAGCGTCTCAAATTCCAGATGCTTGGGGCCAAAGGCTTTATAGAAAATAGAATATATTGGAATGTAGTAACTGCTGTAATGTGAGAATCACATACAGTAATCTTTCAGTTATCTGTCGCAACATTTTCCAGCAGTGTCATTATCAGTCACAGCAAATTACAACATTGAATTTTCTCTAGGAGGCCTGAGCATTAAAATCCGTGCCATTCGTCTTGCCATTCAAACACAATTTCTTGGAAACTTTACAGTACAGTGACAATTTATTATGCTTATTGCAGTATGTATGGGTGTTTTTCTACATGTGAACAGTTATACATTCCAGGCACAGGGTTTTATGTGGGGCTAGGGTACTGAAATTTTTATATGATTGTGTTACCTTTTGAAAACTGATCAGATAACGATTGATTATATATCGAGGATGTACTTGTGGCTGGGGCCCAATCACCAAACATAAGCCTGATAATAAATCTCCAGCTTAACCTAAACTGTAGTTCTTTCACTTTATACTGCATTTTGCTTGCTGCTTGAACATAGTACCATACTATTGTTCAATCACTGACATTAAAAGATGTTATACTGAGTTCAAAGCCCATCTAGGAGCAAAGAGGTGACTGTAGGCTTGTGTGTTGGCACTTGTATAAGCGAAAATGACAATCATATACACACTGATAAGTCCTCATATGGGTTTGTAATGATTGTACAAACAAAACTGGGGCTGTATGTTGAAAAATTGCATAGTTTCATATAGATTATTCAAGTGAATGATTGCTTAGCACTTGATAAGCAAAGGTTACCTGTCTGGAGGCACAGACACCTTTTGGAGATAATAGGGTTTGGTGAATAGGTTTGTAGACTTCCCCCCCCCCCTTAAATGACTTCCACCTCTCTGGTATCAGTTTTAATTACCCTGTCACCAGAGTTTCTTATATTGTACTTTCATAAATCCAGAGCTAAAAGGCTGAATTAAGGTATTCATGCTGATTTTTTTTTTTTTTTTTTTTTTTTTTTTTTTGACCCCACAAACAAAAACATTCCACCTTTTGCAGTGTTCCATGAACTGTTTCGTATTCATGCAGTGTTTCTAATTATTTTTGCTGAAACAATAACAAAAGTATGGGCATCAGGAGGAATACTCTTAGTAGAGCAGGTAGAGCAGACATTGGCGTTTGTATTGGATGTAAATATAGTTTCAGTCAGCCATATTATTTGTGATTTGTTGTGACAGGATACAGTTTCAGTCATTCCAAGACGTTTCTTTTATCACTTTTCTCTCACAAATTACGTAGCCTTTAAGCGAGGTAACATAATATATATTACTATTATATTAAATGCACATGGTGTGCTGTGGATGCTGAATGGTGGTTTTGTTTTAACTAACCACATATGGGCTTAGTGCCTGGGTTGGGAATTGCAGATGAATTTAAGTGATTACAGTGAACCACCCCCTTTGTAAGGGAATACATATGGTGGGCACCTGTCGGACAGCAAACCCTCAAGTCTTTTCAGCCCAGCTCACTAATGCAAGAGTTAACCAATACTCCCAGTCCTGCATATATGCAACAGGTTAACTCTGGAGTTGTCTTCCTCTGTCTGTATTTCCTTCTGCCTCTGACCTCCAGTCTTTTAAAGATAAAGTGTCCAGGCATCTCAAAATGAATGGATGTTGAATTTGGCTCTCATTTATTTATTTATTTATTTTTTTCTTGGAGGGAACAATTACTGTGGGCTTCCAGCATTCAGTTCCTCCTTCGTTGCATAGAGAGAGAGAGAGAGAGAGAGAGAGAGAGAGAGAGTTCACAGGAGTTAATTACGTGCTCAGTTTGTTCATGATCTTCACAGTGGGCCGGTAATTAGATACCAATTGCCACAAGCCCTTCATCTCCTCCTGGGGGCGCTGAAGGAGGTGGGGGAGAGGGAGGAAAGAGGGGAGGGGAGGGGGAGGTGAAAAGGGGAGTACTCAGGAGGAAAGCTGAAGGGGGGGGGAGAAGTGCTGAAAAAGAGGGAGGGGAGAGAAAGGAGAGGGGAGACGGGAGGAGAATTGAAGATGAGGGGAAAAGTGGAGTACTGAGGAGGAAAGTTGAGGAGGAGAGGAAAAAGAAAAGAAGGAAAAAGGGGAGAACTGGATGAAAGTTGAAAGGAAGCTGAAGGAAGGAAGGGGTGAGGGGAAGGAGTACTAAATGTGAGGGGAAAAGAGTAGTGAGGAGGAAAGTTGAGGGGGGAAGGGGAAGGGCTGAAGGTGAGTTGGGGAGGGGAAGGAATACTGTTGGAGAGACGAGGTAGAAGATGGGTAGGGGAGGGGGGGATGTTGAAGCTGAGAGGGGTGGGGGCGGGGGAGGTAGGGGGAAAATGAGGACGATAGGGAGGGGGGTAGTGGAAAAGAGGGGAGGGAGGGTGGATGTTGGAACAGAGGGGAAGTGAAGGATGGGGGAGGAAGGGAGAGGGTACAGGGCAAGGGAGAAAGGGGGATGGAGAGAAGGGAGGAAAGGTGGGGGGTGTGGAGGGAGGAGAGAGAGGGGGCGAGGTCTTCAATACCTTGCATACTAAACGCTTTGTTGGAGAGTTCGCTTTTCTTTCTTTTTTTTCGCCTCTGCCAAGTTGCTATGTTTGTATTTCTTTGTCTGGGGTGCCTGTTGGTTTTTGTTTGCAGTTATTGTCTTTAGGATATTATTGTTTGCATGGGCTTGATTGTGTTGCTGGCTGGTGGGTGCTGGAGAGGGACGCCTTCACGTGGTGGCACTGATATGTCTAGGTGGTGGAGCTGCCTGGTTATACACACATTCCATAATTCGCTTCCTGTCCCCCGAAAGGATGGTGGAATGCGAAAAAAGGTAGCTTCAGCCTGCAGTCCACCGGGATCACGTTCAAATAAGCCTGGGGTTACTGCTACTACTACTACTACTACTATTATTATTATTATTATTATTATTATTATTATTATTATAGTTGTGTATTTGTGTGTCAGTCCTTCATTGAAACACTATTAGCAAACCCAGTGTAGCTCAGATTCCGACACACCTTGACCCCTAATTACCAGCGTGTGACGACTTTTACACCTGTTAATCCCTCCTAATGAGCTGCTGAGGATAATGGATAGATAGAGGGCGATAATAGATAAGGGTGACGGTGGATAGATATATTGAGGACGATAATGGATAGATATACTGATGAAGCGGCTTTCCTCTTTTCGATCTCGGTTCATTTGTCTCGTTGTCTCAGTGTTCGTTCGGATCAGTGTTGGTTTGTATGTATCTGGGGGTTTTATGTGCTTGGGATTTATCTATTTCTGACGCTTCTTTCACGGTTTATTTGTGCATCTTCCTTGTGGTGTAGTCTGCATGGGATTTTTATATTTCATGGTGCTTCATTCGCATTTGGTGTTTTACGTTAAAGAATAAGAAAACGTAAAGACAGAGATCGTACACAAACTTGTCCCTCCCAGAAATTTTGAAAGCAAGAGTGCCAAAATATAGATCCGTGTTTATTTAGAGATGCAAGGACTGGCTGTGTAAGTGTGGTCTGTTGTTTCTGTTTCGAGTAAAGCTTTTTGGGGTCATCACTGTCTCAAAAACAGATTGTGTGTGTGTTTGGATCACTGTCTTGGAGGATCTGTGTCTCGAATCATTATTATCCCAGTCTGGAAACTGATGGGAGAAAGGTTACAGTTTGAATTCTTTCTTTAACGTTTCTGTCTCTCATTATCGCATGTTTCAAAGCCATTTTTGTCTTTATCTCCACAGTCTCAAAGCCATTTCTGTTTTACATTATCTGTTTCAAGGTCGTTTCTATCTCTATACAGTTTGAATTCTTCCTTTTCTCTAACGTTTGTCTCACATAAACTCATATGTTGCCGTTTCTGTCTTTATCTCCACAGTCTCAGAGCCATTTATCTCTCACATTATCTCATCTATTTCAGTCATTTCTGTGCCTACCTCATTCTTGGGTCGTGTTTGTCTCCAGCCATCTACATCGCGGAACATCAGCCTCGAGAAAGCCCTGTTTACCCTGTTCTGATTTAGGATGCCATTATGATTGAGATAACTCTTTTTTCTCTCATTTTTTGCCTGAGTCTCGGTAATGCAGTGGGACGTGTAAATGAAAGTTCATGATAATGGGGCGTAATAATAATTAGCCCCGTCCTGAGTTAAGTAATTGGCTGGAGTGCTCGCTTTAGCCTTTATTAAACTTAGTTATTGGTTTATCTGAGCTACATTATGGCGCGGGGGGCCTCACGGGATAAATGCTTTAATGGTTTATGATGGGGTGATTGCCTAAACAACCTGTGTGTGTGTGTGTGTGTGTGTGTGTGTGTGTGTGTGTGTGTGTGTGTGCTTGCTTCTTCCAGGCTCTTTCCTACACCTTTTGATAGGCTTTTAAAACTGGAGGGATGAGATTAACTTCCTTTTCACTACCAAGGTGTTTTCCAAGC
>NC_136965.1:1262500-1297500 GCF_032717465.1 Coenobita brevimanus
CACACATCACCACAAACATCCATCACCACAATACCCTCACCACAAGCATCCCTCACCACACACCACCACAAACAAGGGCAGTCTATCCCTACTCATCAACATAGTGGCACCGTAGGGCGAGGAAGGCGTAAAATACCGCACTCATTCCCCCCAACCACGTGATTAAGCTCGGGAACAATGTAATTAGATGGTAATTACCTTTGATGGCGCCCGTAATGATCAGGCGTCAAAGAAACTGTTCGCGTGGATGGTTGGCCCATTTAGAAAACTCTTAATCAAGGTCTGTTCATAACCCTGATTACTCTAGGACGGGAGTGAGACGGATGGGAAGATGAGGAGAGGCTGGGGTGAGCAGGGATGGATGTTTAGGAAGGTAATGAGGTGAGGGAAGGGGGGAAATGGGGGAAAAAGTGTGTGTGTGTGTGTGTGTGTGTGTGTGTGTGTGTGTGTGTGTGTGTTGTGGTGTGGTGGTGACAGTTCAAGGGAGGTCTGGTTGTGGTGGTGGAGAAAGTTTGTGGTGGTGGTGCTGATAAAGATGGGGGAAGGTATGCGTATGGTTGTGTGGTGGTGGTGGTGGTGATGGTGGTGAAGGATGTGATGCCCTGCGGTGTGTGGTGATGTGGTGGTAGTGGTAGTGTGGTAGTGTCTCCGTGGGTAGACCTGTGTATGGTTGTGTGGTAGTATTTTTGGGGTAAGCATATGTATGATGGTGTGGTAGTGGTTAGGGGTGTGATGCCGTTTTATGTATGGTGATGTTGTGGTAGTTTGTTGTGGTAGTGTTGTGGTGACGGTGTGATGGTGCTGCAGTGTGATGTGGAGTTATATTTGGTTATTGGGTAAATCTAATTAGTTTCAACATACTGTGCATTTGCCCTTGATATTCTTTGCAACATGTTCATTGATTCTTACGTCATACCAATGTCATCATTATTAGCCTCTCTCTCCGCTTGTACCTAACCTCATCACTGCAAGTACCTGAAGTGCTTAAAATGGTGTGGATATACTACTACTACTACTACTTTACTACTACTGCTACTACTACTACTACTACTATTACTGCTGCTATTGGTCACGGTACTGAAGAGGTTGAGAGAGATTATTCATAACGTAATATACTGTAAGAGATTTAGTTCATGTTGTAGTAGTAATCTGTCTGTCTGTTTATCTATCTGTCTGTCTGTCTATCTATCTATCTCTATCTATCTATCCATCTATCTAACCACACGCCTCCTGCATCTTTTCTTAACCACATCTTAACCACATCTCATGAATGGATGGCTTGTGCAGTAGATCTCTAGGCTTGTCACTGATCATTCCCCCATTTTTCCATCTCAAGTATCATCCCCTTTCTTCATTTCACTCTAGGCTTGTCACTGCTCATTTTCGCTTTCCATCTCACTTTCATCTCCCTTTTTTCATTTCACTCAAGGCTTCTACCTGTTCATTTCTCCCTTTTTTTCATCTCAGTGTGATTTTTGATGTGTCGTTTAATTAAGCTTTTACCTTCCACACTGCTACAGATTTCAGTGTTAGGTATTATCCCTCGGTGGGGGCAGGAAAAAGTGTGTGCGTGTGTGTGTGTGTGTGTGTGTGTGTGTGTGTGTGTGAGGTGAATGAGGAGAGGATAAATAGAAAGGTAGATAGATAGATGGATAGATAGAATAGACAAACAGATAGATAGAGTGGTAGTGTATTGTAAACATTATTGAATTATGACCCTTTCATTAAGGTAGATACAGAATTTTTACCTAGATAGATAAATAAAATAAATTAGATGAGACAGATAGATCAGATAGAAGGGTAGCCTGTTGTTAGATATATTAGCCAGAGGGAAATCTTTAACCTAGATAGACGGATAGATGGTGTGTGGTGATTTAGATATTATTTTGCCTCCTTTCCCTTCCTCTCAAGTCGATAGTAGCCTTTATGACTCTGAGAAGCATCGCTGTATAAGCAGGGGTGAAGAATGGGTACCGCCCACGAGGAAAAATTTGTCGCGTATGTTAGAAGAGAAGATTAATAATGACGTCACGAGAGGAGGGGAGAGAGAGAGGAGGGAGGGAAAGGTGGAGGGAAAGTTGGAAGGTTAGAGGAAAGGGGTAACGGAGGGAGGGGAAGAAGGGAGAGAATAATGGGGAGAATTTGGAGAGGTAGGGGTAGGAGAGGGGAGAGAAGAGGGAGAGTGAGAGGAAGGAGAATAATGACGTCACGGGAGGAGGGAAATTGGAGGGATCGAGGTAGGAGAGGGGACAGAGGAGGGAGAGAGAGGAGAGAGAATAAGGAAGGGGGTAAGGGAGGAAAATATGGAGGGAAGATTGTGAGGGTTGGAGGAAAGGAAGGATGGAAGGAGTGAGAGAAGGAGGGGAAAAGGAGGAGGGAAAATTGCAGTAGTGAGGGATAATGGATGTGAGAAAGAGAGAGAGAGAGAGGAGTGAAGGGAGAGTGGAAAGGGTTAGGAAGAGTGGAGGGGATGGAGAGAAGAGTAGACGGAGGGATAAAGGGAGAGAGGGAGAGGAGGAGAGAGAACTGGAAGGGGTAAGGGAGAGTGAGAGGGATGGAGAGATGAATGAAGGAGAGATGGATCGGGGAGGTGAGAGGAAAAGAAGGGAATGGAGAGATGGAGAGAGTGGAAAGGGAGTGAGAGGGAGGTGGAGGGGTAATGAGAGAGGGAAGAGGAGATTACGGAAGGTTAGAGGCACTGTCTCTCTCTTGGGAAGGTGAGAGAAAGAGAGGGAGAGAGAGAGAGAGAGAGAGAGAGAGAGAGAGAGAGGCGAGGAAAAGGAAACGAGAGAGAGGTAAAGGATGATGGAGTGGAGGAAAGTATGAGGGAGGGAAGGAAGGAGAGGGAGCAGTGTGTAGACAGGTAATGTACAGGTGTGCATCTTCACCTGACCATTCACTAACACCTCTTCCTGAGCAATTTATTTTTGGATATAGCTGGTTAATGGGGAGAGTAAGTTCGATACAAAGCAAACAAGAGAAAATATGCAAAATAAATCGGTAAGGAAGAGGTGCTAGAGGCCTCCTAGAAAAAAAATGAGTAAAGAAAAGAGTTGATTAGTTCCCCCCGTGGACTGTGGGCAGCGTGGGAAGTTTGGTTCAGTCCATCTCACCGTATTCTTAATGTTTCTCAGGCCTACCCTCTCGCCGCCTTGAGTCTCCTTGGAACGTCTTCCTTGCTGAACTGAATTAGCTTGGCATATTAACCTCTTCAGTGCGTATTACTGCTACTGCTACTACTACTACTACTACTACTACTGCTACTACTACTACTGCTACTACTACTACTGCTACTACTACTACTACTACCACCATTATTATTATTATTGTTGGTATTATTATCACCTCTTCATAATCGATTTATTTTGCTTAGTGCACCTTATTAGACTTTCCCATGCTATATAAATCCATCTAATATCACCATGCACTAAATAAATAAATAAATAAATAAATCACTAAGGAAGAGGTGCTAGGGATTCAAGTGGCTAGGCTCCTTCGTGAATGTGGCCCGGTGTTTGCGTGTTCGGCTGGCGAGTCTTCCCTGTCAAAGACCCATTCAGTCCAGGTAGCGTCACGTCACACCTGCCCGTCCAATCAATTCGGCCGGAAGTAGCATCATACCTCATTCTGATTACCTGCCTGTTTTTTTACCCTTTTTTTCTCCTCCTCTTTGTGGGCGCCGAAACTTGAGTAAGGTTATGGAGAGGCGTTGGAAGGGACGGAGAGGAAAGGGAGGGTTGATGGAGGGAGAGGGAGAGAGAGAAGGGAGGAGTGGGGGAGGTAGAATGAGAGAGTCAGGGTGAAAAAGGAAGGGTGAAGTGGGGTGATGGAGAGAATGGAGAGCTAAGGGAAGAGAGAGAGGGGGGGGGGGAAGAACAGAGGAAGGAGTGAGGGAGAAGATGGGAGAGGGTGAATACGGTAGGGAAGAAGTGCAGAGGGGTGGGGGAGGTAGAGAATAGTGTTGGGGTGAGGGAGGGGGTGGGGGAGTGTGAGAGAGGAGCAATGGAGAAGAATAGGATGGTGGGGGAGGTAAGGTGAGAGGGAGAGTGTGAGTGGGGTACGGAGGGGGAAGAATACAGGTGTGGGGGTGGTGGGGAGGGGGAGGGGGAAGAATACAGGTGTGGGGTTGGTGAGGAAGGTGGGGGGATGAGGGAAGGGGCCCTGGGAGTTTTCGTGTTCACATAATGCATCCACTTGCCTAATTGGAGCTCATGGTCATCGTAGAGGCAGAGTGTAATTAAACAACGTGGTGGTAGTGTGGTGGTGTGGTGGTTGTGGTGGCGGTGGTGTGGTGGTGGTATGTGGTCGTTGTGATGGTGGTGGAATGTGGGTGTTGGTGTGGTGGTTGTGGTGATGGTAATGATGGTTGTGGTGATGGTATTGGTGGGTGTGGTGGTGTGTGGTAGTTGTGGTGATGATATTGGTGGGTGTGTTGGTGTGGTAGTTGTGGTGGTGGCGTGTGGTTGTAGTGATAGTGACAGTGGTTGTAGTTTTGGTGTGACTTTGACCTTGTAAATTCGTGAAATAAAATGCTAAGTAATATTCTGTTAGTCACATTAAGAGAGAGAGAGAGAGAGAGAGAGAGAGAGAGAGAGAGGAAGGGAGGGAGAGAGAGAGAGAGAGGGAGGGAGGGAGAGAGGGACCTATAATACTTGATAACTTTTCATTTTTTCTACATTAAGAGTTCACAGCTTCCATTAAAATCTATTAGTCTTTGTTTTGCAGCCATGGTGATTCTGTGGTTAACGTGTTCGCCTCCCGAGCTGCCCTGCCCTGCGCCTGGGTACGATTCCGGCCCTGGCTGACATTGAAGGTAAGTGCAGTATTATTTCTTTCACATGGCGGTATATATTATCACTTTGTTGGTTTGTATTAATAAGGTATAGCTATTGTAATATTTATCGATGTCTGTCTGTCTCCTTCTGTGTCTGTCTGTCTGTCTGTGTCTTTCTGTCTGTCTGTCTGTCTGTCTAATTAATTCTGTGGTCTGTCGTTTATTGATTTATTGATTTATTTTATATTTTTCATGTTTTGTCAGCATCGTTTTGGGTGTGTTAGTATGTTCATCCAAAGAGCTGGAAAATGTTTGATTAGGGCTTGTTAGTAAAGATTGGTGTGTGTGTGTGTGTGTGTGTGTGTGTGTGTGTGTGTGTGAGAGAGAGAGAGAGAGAGAGAGAGAGAGAGAGAGAGAGAGAGAGGATAAAGTCGGCGACATAGCACTTTCAATTCAACAATCATCCTTGAATTTACTGTTGATTAGCGAGAGGCAGAGAGATTAGGCTGGCCAGGACCCCAGAGAGAGAGAGAGAGAGAGAGAGAGAGAGAGAGAGAGAGAAGAGAGAGAGAGGAAGCAGGTGACACTGAGGTAGAGGAGTGGTGTGTGTGTGAAAGAAATGCAGAAGGAAGGAGTGAGAGAAGAGAGAGAGAGAGAGAGAGAGAGAGAGAGAGAGAGAGAAAGAGAGAGAGACCCCTGTAAATTTTTAGTTAGGGAGAAAACAGATTATCCCCTGACAGGTCCCCGCAGTTTTCCCTTGCTGGTGGGTGGGGTGGTGGGGAAAAAATTGTTTTGGGGGAAAATGAGGTTGGGGAAGAAGAAGAAGGTGAAAGAAGAACGATTTCATTTGCACTACGAGCTGCTTAAGGGAGGGAGGGAGAGGGAGAGAGAAAGAGAGGGAGAGGTGAGATGGTATAGTATTAAAGTTAAGAGTAGATTACAACGAGAGAGAGAGAGAGAGAGAGAGAGAGAGAGAGAGAGAGAGAGAGAGAGAGGAACAGAAGACGATGAAGTTGGAGAATAAAGAGAATGATACATATCTTTTAAAATTAGTAATAAAAGAAAGAGGGGCAGGAAAATGAAAAAAATAGGGAGAAGAAGAAAAAGGTCTTCGAAAAAAAAAAAAAAGAGAGAGAGAGAGAGAGAGAGAGAGAGAGAAAAGGAAGGAGGAACAAGAAGTAGATGGAAAACGATTACGAGGAGGAAAAATGTCTTAAGAAAAATTGTAAGGAGGGAAGGACGTGCGGAAGAAAAAGACGATGAAGATGGAGAATGATGAGGAGGGGAAATATCTGGGGCGGGCAAAAATGGTGATGAGAAGAAGGGGGGAAGGAATGGAGTGGAGATTATTAGGCTAGTGGAGAGAGAGAGAGAGAGAGAGAGAAAGGTAATTCTGTGTGTAGAATTAGATACAGTCTGTGGCAATAATCATCTGTATGTTATTAGTCCATTATTCACGATAGAAATAGGACGTTATATAACACAGAGGTAAAGAAGTATGTGCCTGTTTATCTATCTGTCTGTCTATCTATTTACCTGTCTGTCTATCTACTTAATTATCTATCTATCTGTTGTGTCCAGCATTTTATATTCATTGTTACCAAGAGAAAAAAAACTAAAAAATGAAAACAAAAATGAATTCCTTCTTTCTTACATCAAAAATAATACGAGTTTATTAAAGAAAATTAAATCAAACTTTTATTTTAGAATGCTGCTTAGAATAAATGTTTTTTTTTTTGTGGAAGAAATAATAAAAAACATAATTGTGTGTTTTTTTATGGGTCAAGATTAATGGGTTGTTTGGTTTACACTGTTTACTTCAGATTTTTATAAGTGTTTGGTTGTGTTCATGTAGTTCTTGTGTGTGTGTGTGTGTGTGTGTGTGTGTGTGTGTGTGTGTGTGTGTGTGTGTGTGTGTGCATAATCCAAACTCATTCCAAGAAATCTGTACCAAGTCCTTCTTTGCCCTTTATTAGATATGAAAAAGCAAAGTTTGAGAGGAGTCAGTCTCTCTCTCTCTCTCTCTCTCTCTCTCTCTCTCTATCAAGTGAAATAAAGAGCGATTAACATACGTGTGCCAGAGTCAGGCCTGAAGGTGAGTTGATGAATTTTTAAGCATAGGGGGATGGGCTGGACTGGACTGGACTGGGCTGGGCTGGGCTGGGCTGGACTGGACTGGGCTGGGGGGGCTGAGAATTGAAGATAATGAAGGCTGGGAGGTGAGGATATTCTGAGCTAGGGAAGGAGAGAGAGAAAATGTGAGAATATGTAAAGTGAGGAATGTTTTGGGTGGAGATGAGTGCTAGGAGGTGATGAAGGATGAGAATGACCCGGGAAATTGCTGGGATGAGGCTTGGGTATTGGAGAGGCTGAAGGGGAGAGCTAGGAGATGTGGGGAAGATGTTGAGGGGAAGATCTTGGATATGGGGAGGGTGGGGAGTGTAAGGGAAGTTTGGGGAGGAGTTTGGGGCAGTGGTAGGTGCTGGGGTAGTCTAGGGAAGGATGTGCTGAAGGTGATGCTGTGTGTGTGTGTGTGTGTGTGTGTGTGTGTGTGTGTGTGAGAGAGAGAGAGAGAGAGAGAGAGAGAGAGAGAGAGAGAGAGAATGACTGGAAGACCTGTGGAGTGAGATGGGGAAGCTCCATGAGAGGTGAAGGGTGAGGAGTGAGATGAGGAAGAAGGAGGGGGAGGGGGAGAGATTGTGTGAGGGGTTGGGGAGGGGGAGAGATTGTGTGAGGGGTTGGGGAGGGGGAGAGATTATGTGAGGGGTTGGGGAGGGGAAGGGAGGGGTGGAGCTGGTGGGGGTAGAATTAGTGCCTTGTTGATCAACCATTGTGTATGCTGATTCTCTCTGACTGCTTGCGTTTCTTCCATCATTGCCTCCCCCTTCCCCTCTCCCCCTCCCCCTTCCCATTCCAGTGTGTGTGGGTGTGGGTGGGTTTGTTGGTGTGTGTGTGTGTGAGGGTGTATGTGGGTGGGAGGGATGTGGATGTGAGTGGGTTGGTTGGTGTACGTGAGGATGTGTGTGGGTGGGAAGGACGTGTGTGTGTGTGTGTGTTTGGGAGTTGTATGTGTGAATATTTGTGTATGTGTGGGTGTGTATGTCTATGTATGTATGTATTATCAATGTGCATTATACCCCCACACACACACAGTTCTAAAACGAGTTCCTTATACTGTCTCCTAATCCCACACCTTTACATATCCACACCTGTCTTACTAATTACACACAGGAAGCAACAGGTAAAGGATTTCCACACCTGCAGCCCACCTTTTTTTTTTTTAACTTTCAGCTCACGTGATGGATTTTTGACACTCATTTCACCCCTCACACAAAGTTCACATATACTATTATTTTTTTCCCAAATTTTCACTTGTCCCAATATTTTAGAAAGCAGTTATTTTAATTTTTAGTTTTTGATCTTTGCCTTACGTGATTTAATTATGTATATTTTTTTATTTTGTGGTCCTGTTTCTCTCTCTCTCTCTCTCTCTCTCTCTCTCTCTCTCTCTCTCTCTCATTTCTCCCTTACTTTCATTAGCCTTTGTCGTTCCCCTATCTTCAGGTCTACTCCTTCCCCTTCTGTCTACATCTACCCTCCCCTTCCCCTTTATCTACCATCTACTTCCTCTCCCTCACCCCCCTTATTTCTCCCCCCTCTCCTTCCCCACCCTCATCTGTTTCTCCCTCCTCTCCTCCCCCACCCTCATCTATTTCTTCCCCCTCCCACACACCCCAACTTTCCTCTCCCCCAATACTTCACTTGTCCCCTTTTTCCTCCACCCCATCTCTCCAGCTCCTCCCCACCCTCAGTCTTCCTCCACCTTCTCCCCTTCTCCCTCCCCACCTCCACATTTCTACCTACGCCTCCCTCCCTTCCCCTCCCCTCCACCTCCCCCACACTTTGACCTGAAGAATGATAAATAGGAGAGTACTAAGTGGAAAGGCTCCTCCTCCTCCTCCTCCTCTTCCTCCTCCTCCTCTCCTCTTCCTTCTCCTCCTCCTCCTCCTGTGCAGCACAAAGTACCTTCTCAATTATTTCCCGGGTTTGTTTTAGATTCTCCAGTGTGTGTGTGTGTGTGTGTGTGTGTGTGTGTGTGTGAGAGAGAGAGAGAGAGAGAGAGAGAGCGAGTTTGATCGTGAGTGAGTTTATGAATGATTTAGTGGATGTGTGTGTGTGTGTGTGTGTGTGTGTGTGTGTGTGTGTGTGTGTGTGTGTGTGTGTGTACAGTAAGTATATAGTTTTTTCATTTACTATACAAAACGGAAACTCGAAAACAAGCATTTTTTTTTTAGAGAGAGAGATTTTCATTTAGTCCAATTTTTTTCGTTTTGTTTTGATTATAAAATTATTGGTGTAGGATTGAAATTGATTAATCCATCGAGTCTGTTAGTCCATTTGTAGTGTTTCCATTTAGAGAGAGAGAGAGAGAGAGAGAGAGAGAGAGAGAGAGAGGCGGTTCCATTGCAGACTAGTGAAGAAAATGCAAGATAGATGGTTAGATTGATGGGTAGATATAGATAGATAAACAGAGAGAGAGAGAGAGAGAGAGAGAGAGAGAGAGAGAGAGAGAGAGAGAGAGAGAGAGAGAGAGAAAGAGAGAGAGAGATGGTTCCAATGCAGACTACTTAAGAATGTGCAAAATAAGTAAGTAGATTGATAGATATAGGTAGAGATAGATAGATAGATAGACAGAGATAGGTAGATAGATAGATAAATAGAGAGAGAGAGAGAGAGAGAGGGAGAGAGAGAGAGGGAGAGAACATTACCTCCCGTTGCATCCTAACCACTGACAGATCCATAAACCCTCCTCGCATCGCCTCTTATATTTTATTTTTACAAGTCTCTGTATTACCCTCAATAAATTCGCGGGCGGTTCCAGCACTCCACTTCTCCACCCCCCCCTCCCTCACCCCCTCCCTAACCTCCCTCCTCCCCTAATCTCTCCACTTTCCTCCCCTTCCCTCTCCTCCCCTCTCCCCCTTCCACAATTTTCCTGATGCCTTCCAATACGTAAGTTCTGTTTTTTTTTTGTTTTTAATCTGGAACAGTTAGGGGTTAGAGAGAGAGAGAGAGAAAGAGAGAGAGAGAGAGAGAGAGAGAGAGAGAGAGAGAGAGAGGCACTATAATATCATAACACAATAAATAATACTGTGTTTAGCCACGACTTTCCTCCAGCCTCCGTTTTACACATTAATTGCATATTACTGTATCTTATTTAGTGTGTTATGATATCTTAGTGGCTGTAGAGAGGAAGGCAGGTAAAAAAGAGAGCGAAAGATAGAGAGAGAGAGAGAGAGAGAGAGAGAGAGAGTAAATTTGTAAGAGATTTAACAAGTCAGTGTGATGATACCTTTTATTTATATTTTAAGAAGGAGGGAGGGAGGGAGCGAGGGACAAGGAGAGAGAGGGAGGGAGGGACAAGGAGAGAGAGGGGAGGAGGGACAAGGAGAGAGAGGGAGGGAGGGAGGGAGAGGGAATAAGGAGGCAGTAAAGAATATCATGGTGGAAAATAAAGAGGTTGCTTCTTTTATTTCCCAGGGGTGAGGAGGAGGAGGAGGAGGAGGAAGAGGAGGAGGAGGAGGAGGAGGAGGAAGAGGAGGAGGAGGAGGAGGAGGAGGAGGAGGAGGAGGAGGAGGAGGGAATGATGGTAATGATGAGGATGAAGATGATGATGATAATGAGGTGACGGAGGAGGAGGTAGAGAAGGAGGTAGAGGAGGAGGAGGAGGAGGAGGAGGAGGAGGAGCCATCTTCATACTGGCTCGTGTAACAGGTGGAAATTATAATGCTTCTCTCCCTCCTTCTCTCCCTCTCTCCCTCCTTGTCTCCCTCCCTCCTTCCCTCCCTCATAATACCTTCACCCCTCTCCTCCCGTCGGTGGGGTGGGGAGGCGGGGAGGGGAGGGTAGATTGTGAGGAGGGGGGGAAGATTGTAGAAAGGTCCAGGAGAGTGTATGGGGATAGATACATACAGTAGATAGATAGATAATGTAGGAAGGGGGAAGGAAGTGTGGACGAAGGGAGTAGATGGATAGATAGATAAAGTGATAGATTGGGAGTGATGTAGGAAGGGAGTAGGAAGTGTGTATGAAGGGGATAGATGGATTAGAGAGAGAGAGAGAGAGAGAGAGAGGGGAAACAGTAACCCCTTAATCCGTAAGAACTAAAACCAACACGAAGATACCCCAAAAAAAAAAAAACAAGAATCAGAAATAAAACGTAGATGAATAGATAGACAGATAGATAAATAAATAGATAGCTAGATAGACCCAATAAAGATCACTAAATTACATCATTGGGTGAGTGTAAAGTGTAAATAATCAGGTACACTTAATTAAAACACACCTGTATTATTTTTTATTTTTTTTAGGGTATGTTGGGTTAATTTAGTCCATTATTTTTTTCTCGTAATAATAGATGGGAAAATAATTGGGTATTTAAGGTGGCTTCTTTGGGGGGCTGGATTTTATTTTTGTGTTTTTTTCGTGTTTGTTTTTTAATTTCGTTTTCTGTGTTTTTGTGTGTGTGTTTTTCTTGTATTTTCTGTTTTTGTTTTTTGTTTTTTTTGTGTTTGTTTTTCACTCAAATGTCAGGACCAACTTGCCTAGCCCCGGGCTCCTACGCTCCTCATGGGGCGACGTAAGATAGGATGATGGATGGATGGATGGCTTTTGTTTTTTTTGTTTGTTTTTGTGTTTGTTTTGGTTTTTTATATTTCGTGTTTTTGTGTTTTTACTGTCGTGTTTTTCCTGTTTTTTGGTCTTTTTTCGTGTTTTTTTTTATCTTCGTGTTTTTCTACCGTCTTTTTACTGTTATATGTCGTCTTTTTGTGTGTTTATTTTTTCTTGTTTTGTTTTCAGTTCGTGTTTTTGTGTTTTTTCGTGTTTTTTTGTTTTTTTTCGTGTTTTTTGTGTTTTTCGTGTTTTTTGTTTTTTTCGTGTTTTTGTTTTTTTTTCGTGTTTTTGTTTTTTTTCGTGTTTTTTTGTTTTTTTCGTGTTTTTACTTTCGTGTTTTTCGTTCGAGTTTTTATTTTCGTGTTTTTTTCGTGTTTCTACTTTCGTGTTTTTCGTTCGTTTTTATTTTCGTGTTTTTTTTCGTGTTTTGTCATCAGTTCGTGTTTTTGTTTTTCGTTTTTTTTTGTTTTGGTTGTTTATCTTTTTCGTGTTTTCCTCTTTTTTTCCCTTTTTCATGTTTTTATTTTCGTGTTTTTTTTCGTGTTTTTTCTTCTTGCGTGTTTTTATATTTCGTGTTTTCGTTTTTTCATGTTTTTTTCTTGGTTTCTCAGAGTGTATGTTTTAAAATCGTCTCTCTCGTCATCCTGCTTATTTCGTTTTGCTTTTTTTTTTTTCGTTTGTTTAGATTTTTGTTGTTTGCGCCTTTAAATATTTTGTTTTTTGTTGTGTGTGTTTTTCATTGTTTTTGTAGTGAAATTCCTTCATTATATAGTCACACGTTTGTACACGCGATTTTCTCTCTCTCTCTCTCTCTCTCTCTCTCTCTCTCTGCACCCCTCTATTTGCTCTCATTCCCTCCCTCTCTCTCTCTAATTTCTCCTCTCTTTCTCTCCCCTTCCGTCCCATTCACCTCCTCCCCTCCTTGAATAAACAAAGAATTGGCGCGAAAATTGAAATGAAAAAAAAAAAGTTTCGGAAAATATTTACCTAAAAAAAGGGGGAGGAAAGGAAAAAACAATAAAAAAACAATAACAATAGCAATAACAACAACAACTAACAATAACAATAACTAACAAAAGTAGCCTTGGAAAAAAAAAGAACAGGAAATAGGATAAAAATAACATGGACACTCAACAACAGAGACATCAGTAGTAAAAGTAACAAAATAATAACAGGAGTTTCGTCATCATCATCATCATCATCCTCAACAAGAACACCAGCAGCGGTAGTTACAGCAACACGCCAAATTAATAAGAGCCTAAGGAACACTGAGACCCTACAATACCAGCAATAAAACGGTGCAAAGATCACAAACAGCAAGACACATTATAAAACAACAGCAAGACTGGCAAAGACAACAGGAAGAATAATGACAAAAACAACTAGAAAGCACACAGAGTGCATACGTCCGCCAGTGCCAGGGCCATTAACAAGGATCCGGCTCCGGCTCTGGGTCCGTCGAGATCCTGTGTGGAATACATAGCATCCGGATCCGTCCCCTAATTTAATCAATTGTTCCTTGGTCCTTGGCCCACCCCTCCACAAAATTTCATTGAAATTCATCGAGAACTTTTTGAGATATTGTGTGGACAGACAAACAGATGAATACATAACCTCCGCCAACTTGGCTGAGGTAATCACAGCAGTTACAACAAACACAATTATAGCCCAGAGGTACCACAACACCAATAAAACCAGAAGACAGCCTCAGAAATATCAGCAGACCACACACAAAAAAAAAAATAAAATAAAAATAAAAACAAAGTCAACGACAACACAACAAAGACAGCAAGACAGACCACAAAACAAGAGCAAAGAATTAAAAAAAAAATACAAAACAGAAAACCACAGAGGCAGCACCACACCAACAGAACCAAAAGACAGCCACAGAAGGAACAGCAAGCCACAAAAACATCAACAAAAACATAGGTAACACAAAAACAACAGAGGACGTGACTGACAACGAAGAAATCATTACAGGTCTTCAAGAAAAGGAAAAGAAAACTATTAAGAAAACGAGAAAATCTTACAAGGAAGAAAGGTAAATCAGAATCACACTCCTTTTATCCTAACTTGGCCTAAAATTGCCATCTCACCATTTTGACTGCCGGGGGAAAGAGATTAACGCTAGATTATGATGCTAGTCACGAAGAAGTGCTGTGGGAGGGCTGTAGAACCTTAGTATTGTCTTTTTCTAACACTGAGCTACGGGAAATAAGCTGCAAAAGGACGAAAATCTGGGCCAAGTTAAGGTAAAAGGATTATATCAGTCACGTTGAAGAAAGTTTGTCATACAGAAAACTGACTTCCTGTTTACATCTTAGAAGACAATAATATGAATCACACCACCAAAGAACAAAGACTGCAAAGAGAGAGAGAGAGAGAGAGAGAGAGAGAGAGAGAGAGAGAGAGAGAGAGAGAGCAGTGGCAATAAAGGATCATTTGAATTTTTACTAGTATGGATAGCACTAAAACATTTCTAATTGTTACTATAAGTTCACGCCCTTTCAATAACCCCTGAACACCTACGCTTTCAGCCAAATTGAAAAATGCAAATGGTTATGTTTTGCGTGTGCGTGTGCGTGTGGGGGGGTTGGTGTGTGTGTGGGGGGGGATGGTGTGTGTGGGGGGGGATGGTGTGTGTGTGTGTGTGTGTGTGTGTGTGTGTGTGTGAGTCGAATTGCTTGACCCCTCTCTCTCCATTTATATATCTTTCTGCGTGTGTGTGTGTGTGTGTGTGTGTGTGTGTGTGTGTGTGTGTGTGTGTGATAGATAGACAGGTACGTTCCTATATTGCAGATAGATAAAGATATAGACTGAGGTAGATAGATAGATATTTTGACCTTGATTTCTTTGCTCTCTCTCTCTCTCTCTCTCTCTCTCTCTCTCTCTCTCTCTCTCTCTCTCTCTCTCTCTCTCTCTCTCTCTTCTCCCTCGTTCATCCGTCTTCGTCATTCTTCCTGTCACTTGATCTGGTCTTGTAGGTGTGATTGCTGAGGGGAGAGAGAGAGAGACAGAGAGGGAGGGAGAGAGAGAGAAAGAAAGAGAGTGAGAGGGAGAGAGAGAGAGAGAGAGAGAGAGAGAGAGAGAGAGAGAGAGAGAGAGAGAGGTAATATTATAGGTACGATGATGATAATGATGATGATAGAGAGAGAGAGAGAGAGAGAGAGAGAGAGAGAGAGAGAGTATGAGTGGCTGCGTGAGGTGAGGAGGGATATGAGTATGAGCCAGTATGAGGTATGAGAGGGAGGTATAAAGTAGTATGAGAAAGGGGTGAGAGTTCAGGGAGAGAAGTATGTGGTATAGGCTAGTATGAAGGGTGAGGGAGAGGCATTTACTAGTGTGAAGGGGGAAAGGGTTAAGTATGAGGTAGTGTGAGGAATGAGGGATGAAGAGTGAGAGTATGAGGGGTGAGAAGGGTGACTTGAGCCAGTTTGAGGCGTGGGAGGGGTGAAGAATGGCCCAGTATGAGGTATAAGGGTAAAGTATGAGTTAGTATGAGGAATGAGGGATGAAGAATGAGAGTATGAGGGGTGAGAGGGGTGACTTGAGCCAGTATGAGGCGTGGGAGGGAAGTATGGGTCAGTATGAGGGATAAGGGTGTAGTATGAGGTAGTATGAGGGATAAGGGTGTAGTATGAGGTAGTATGAGGGGTTAATATTAGGTGTTTGGGTGATGGACGTCTTTCAGTGCCCCTACTAAATAAACTCTTTCTCCTTGGTCAAGTGAGCAAACTCTACCTTGCACACTCTCTCACTTTTTTGCTCACATTTTCCCACTTCTGCCTTGCTTACTCTCCCAGGCTCTCACTTTACTCCTGAGGTTATTGAGCTATCTTTACCTCGCTCACTTAATCTCTCCCTCACTTTATTTTCTCACTTCTGGCCTTTTTTCTTACTCTCTTACTTTTAATGCTGTTACACTTTGATTTTCACACACACACACACACACACACACACACACACACACACACACACACACACACACACACACACACACACACACACACGCCATTCTTCCCCCTCGCACACGCTTTTATCTTCCTATCTTTTCTTTCATTCTTTCTAGCATTTTTCTAGACTCCCCATCATTCTCTCTCTCTCTCTCTCTCTCTCTCTCTCTCTCTCTCTCTCTCTCTCTCTCTCTCTCTCTCTCTCTCTCTCTCTCTGTCAGTGATTTGATTATAAAAAAAAGATAAATTTTTACCTAAGTTACCCATTTGAAAAGAAATAATATTACTGAAAAAGATCATGGAACTTGACATATACGGGAGAGAGAGAGAGAGAGATGAAAGAGACTAGGAGAAAGAGAGGGTGAGCAGATGTATGTGAGACGACGTTGAGATACAGAGAATACTTGAGAGAGCTTGTGTGTGTGTGTGTGTGTGTGTGTGTGTGTGTGTGTGTGCGCGCGTCAGGATTTTTAATTAACCTTAAAGAGGAATGACTTTCATCCTGTAATGTAAAGCACACACACACACACACACACACACACACACACACACACACACACACACACACACACACACACACGTAGACTTTATGTGTGTCGTAAATTTTTATCACGTGTACACTGATACAGGCGCACATTTTTGAAACATACATACGCACATATATTGAGCGTACATAGGCCTATACTTACACAAAAACGTACATACACTATCAGAGAACAAATGATCGAGTTACACTGACATGTAAACAGCTTTTCACCTAGCCCTACACACACACACACACACACACACACACACACACACACACACACACACACACACACACACACACACACACACACACACACACACACACACACACACAGATCAACATAAGGCAGAAATCGAGGTAAACAACATGGGAGGTAAATACAGAGAAATCGAAGGAAATTCTCTCTCTCTCTCTCTCTCTCTCTCTCTCTCTCTCTCTCTCTCTCTCTCTCTCTCTCTCTCTCGCATCTATATGTCACTCTTCCCACCTAAACTCCTTGTAAATTCCTGTTCACCCTCCTAAACTTGAAGAATCTAATCTAGGCTGGAATATCTAACTTTACCCTCTCTCTCTCACTCATCTAAAAATCGGGAAAGAAAACGGGGTGCGGGAATTATTCAGGGGTCACTTATCTAATGCCAGTGACTCTTAGGTGGGCGTGGTGGGAGAGAGGGGGGTTGTGGGAGGGTGGTTTTGTGTGTGGGTGTGTGTTTGTGGGGGGAGGAGTGTGTGTGTGGGAGGGAGGAGTATGTGTGTGTGTGTGTGTGTGTGTGTGTGTGTGTGTGTGTGTGTGTGTGTGAGAGAGAGAGAGAGAGAGGAAAATACCGTATCACAATATTCTCTCTCTCTCTCTCTCTCTCTCTCTCTCTCTCTCTCTTCTCCTCCTTATCCCCTAACTTCAGATCCCTTTACTTATTCTCTCCCTCCCTCTACATTTT
The DNA here is from genome assembly GCF_032717465.1 of Coenobita brevimanus. NCBI lineage: Eukaryota > Metazoa > Arthropoda > Malacostraca > Decapoda > Coenobitidae > Coenobita > Coenobita brevimanus. The sequence goes on from NC_136965.1 coordinate 1,279,370, forward strand.
CTTCCCTCCCTTCCTCACCCTTCCTCTCTTTTTCCCCCCTCCCTCTCTCCCACTCTCTTTCCTCCCTTCTCTCCCTTCCTCCCTCTCTCCACGCTTTTTCTCTCTCCTTGGCTTCTCGACCTTCTTATGCAACAAGGTAAATAAATTACAAAAATCCAGGTAAAAGGATATGTGGCAACCTCTCCTTTCCTCCAATCTCTCTCCGGTCTTCTCTCTCTCCTCTCCTCTCCTCTCACTTCTCCTCCTCTCTTTTTCTCTCCTCTCTTCTCCTATCCTCTCTTGTCTGAAGGTTAATAAATTAGAGGATCGCAGGTAAAAAAGATTTGCTTACCTGTCCCCCCCCCTCTCCCTCAGTCCATCCATATATCTTTACCTGTGTATGTATGTATGTATGTATGTATGTATGTACGAGTGTATATATGGATGGATGGATGGATGGGCGGATGGATATGTGTATGTACGTATGAATGAATGGATGGATGGATATGTGTATGAACGTATGAATGAATGGATGGATGGATATGTGTATGAACGTATGTATGTATGTATGGATGGATGGGTGGATGGATATGTCTGTGTACGTTTGTGTGTACGTGTGTGCACTGATGGGTTATGTAGTCATTTATTCCTCACAAAGCCGTGTTAACTTGGTACCCCTTTTCGGAATTAATGTATTAGCGTTACCATGACGACCCTGTTACGTGGAGACGCTGGCTGGAGGTAGACGAAGAAGTGGAGGTAAAGAGTAGATGGAGTGGAGGTAAAGAGTAGATGGAGTAGATAAAATGGAGGTAAAGAGTAGAGGAGAGGAGATAAACTGGAGGTAAAGAGTAGAGGAGAGGAGACAGAGTAAATAAAACGGAGGTAAAGAGTACAGGAGAGGAAATAAAGAGGAGAGGAGAGAAGGTAGAGAGCAGAGGAGAAGGAAAAGAGGGAGGGAAGTGAGAAAAGAGAAGTGGAGGAGGAAAGGAGGAGGAAAGTAAGACAGAAAAAGAAAAACAGAAGAAGGACGTAATTGAGTCAAAGAAAATGAACTGAAAGAAAAAATAAGACAATGAGGTAAAGAAACAAAAGAAAATTGATGGAGAGATGAGGGGGGAATTAGAGGAGAGAGAGAGAGAGAGAGAGAGAGAGATGAGGAAGGGAGAGAAAAAAGGGTGAAGAAAAATGAGAACGGATGTGAAGGGAGATGGAGGTGAAAGAGTGAAAAATGGGTCTGGCAGGAAAGAGAGAGAGTGAGAGAGAGAGAGAGAGAGAGAGAGAGAGAGAGAGAGAGAGAGAGAGAGAGGGAGAGATTCAGTTTAGTCTATTATTTTTTATTGACATGTATCTTTCACTCCCTGTCTGCCAATCTCTATCTTTCTGTCTGTCCAATTATCTGTCTATCCGTCTGTCTGTCTTTCGCGAAGTGTAGTTAGATTGGAGGATAAATTTGACTAGTAACCAAGGGGACGCATTGTAACTAAGACTGAATTTCACGTAACCACGAATATAGCATTAAGAAAAAAAATGGCTGTACTTCATGTGTATTTTGTAATTGCTATGTACTTTTGATAACAGAGAAAAGGTATGGAATTGTAGTGTAATATTTCCACTATCACCTCGTACGATAAGGAACTGGGAAGACGTGTAGAGGAAATGGGATAAGGAGCACGTGATACGGTAGTTAAGGTGGTGATTACGGGGTGGAGGGACGGTGTATGGAACAGCAACAGTAGCAATTAAAACAGAATGAGTGTAGGTGATTATGGAGGTTGACGTAATTACGGGGTTAATTAGGGTGTCTGAGTGATGCATTGCCCTCCTCCTCCTGCCCCGTTTGCCCTCTGCTAGGTTAGGTAAGGTTAGGTTATGGGTTGTTACATTTGGCTGGGGTGGATTGGGTTATGTTGGGTTGCATTGGATTAGGTTAGTTTAGGTTGGGTTGGGTTGGGTTGGGTTAGGGTACGGTAGGTTTGGCTGGGATGAATTGGGTTAGGTTCCGCTATGTTGAGTTGGATTGGGTTAGGTTAGACTGGGTTAGATTAGATTAGGTTGGGTTAGGTTAAAATTGCTTCTCCCCCCTTCATTCTTTACCCCTCCCCTCCTCACCCTTTCTCCCCATCTAATCTCCCCCCCTTCATTCTCCACCACCTCCCTCCTCGTCCTTTTCTCTCCTACCATCTTCCCTCCCTACCTCCCTCTTCCTTCTCATCTCTTTCACCTCTCTCTCTCTCTCTCCTCATTTCCTTTCTTCTTACTCTTCCCTCCTCTCTACCCTCTTAACCCCTTCATTATCTCCCATTCCTTTATCTCCTCCTTCATTCTCCATCACCCCTCCTCTTCCTCATCTCCCTTCCCTCCCTCCTCTTCATCTCTTCAACCTCCCTCCCTGCCTCCCTCCCACTCCTCATCTCTTCCCATTTTCACCTCTTCCCCTTCTCTCCCTTCCCCCTCCTCATCTCTCCAACCCTCTTCCTTCCCTCTCCCTCCTCTCCACTCCCATCTTCACCCTCTCTTCCTTTTCCCTTCCTCCTCATTTTTCCATCCCTCATCCTTCCATCTCTTCACATCTTCACACATCCTTCCCCTCCCTTCCCGTCTCCTTCCTCATCTCCAACCTCCCTCCTTCCATTCCCTTCTCTTCTCCCTTCCCTTCCTTCCTTCCTTCTCCCCTCCCTCCCCTCTCCCCCCACTCCTCCCTTCGCTCCATCACCCTACCCTTCTTCCCCTCCTCTTTCCATCTTTTCCTATCTTCACACTCTCTTCCCCTCCCGTCCCGTCTCCTTCCTCATCTCCAACCTCCCTCCTTCCATTCCTTTCCCTTCTCCCCTTCCTCCCCCTCTCCTTCCTCATCTCCAACCTCCCTCCTTCCCTTCCCTTCCCTTCTCCCCTCCCTTCCCTCTCCCCCGCCCCTCCCTTCGCGTCAGAGTAACAACCAAACTCAACTTTCTAATGTAATTATGGCCAGTTAGTCGGATGGGGAGAGAGGTATAATTAGCACTTACCGGCTGTTATTAATGCCGATACACCCTCTGATCCACCGCTACACTGGAGCCTGTTGGGGTGTAGTGGATGGGGTGGAGAGGAGAGGAAAGGGAGAGGAGAGGAGAGGAGGGGAGAGGAGAGGAGAGGATCGCAGTAGATGGAAGAGAGGAGAGAAGGAATTTTTCTTTATTGACGTTGCACTACCCTGATCCACCACTACATTAAGTCTTATTTGGGTGGAGCAGAGGAGAGGAGAGGAGAGGAGAGGAGGGGAGAGGAGAGGAGAGGAGGAGGAGGAGGAGGGCAGGAGAGGGGGGAAGGACAGAGGTGGATGGAGAGAGACATAATTTACACTTACTGCCTGTTATTAATGTTGATACACTCTGCTACACCACTACACCCGATCCTGTTGAGGTGTAGTGGAGGGGAGGTGGGGGAGAGTAGGGGAGAGGCAGGAGAGGGAGGGCTTGGGGGAGAGGAAAGTCGTAGGAGAAGTAGTGAGGGGGAAGGGTGGGGAGAAGACGAGAGGGGAGGAAAGGAGAGGAAGTAGAGAGAGAGAGAGAATAGGTACAGAGTTGCTTGAGTATTGGTACAGCCAGTCACAAAAGCTAGGGTATTGTTCCACTGCGTCTTATTCAGTACCTCTCATTCCTTCCACTGCGTCATCAATACTTCTCAATCCTTCCACTGCGTCATCAATACTTCTCAATCCTTCCACTGCGTCATCAATACTTCTCAGTCCTTCCACTGCGTCATCAATACTTCTCAATCCTTCCACTGCGTCATCAATACTTCTCAATCCTTCCACTGCGTCATCAATACTTCTCAGTCCTTCCACTGCGTCATCAATACTTCTCAATCCTTCCACTGCGTCTTCAATACTTCTCAATCCTTCCACTGCGTCTTCAATACTTCTCAATCCTTCCACTGCGTCTTCCATACGTCTCAGTCCTCCCCAGGCGACAAAACGCCTCCAAGTCGCTCTGTCACCCACCATTTGACTGCCCTCCTCCCAACTCACTCCCCCCTCCCTCATATATATCTCAACTCCATCCCTCCACCTCATCCTCGGACTCCCCCATCTGGTTTAATCCACACTATTTTTTGGTGTGGAGGAGTGGAGAAGTGGTGTGGCATGTGGAATGAAAGAGAAGGGAAGGTGGATTTGTTCAGGAATGCACAGGTGAACGCCAAACGCCAAATGAACGCCAAATACGCCAAATTAACACTAAAAAGATCACTGAACTTGCCAAATGAACACTCAAAACACGCCAAATAAGCACCATGGACGCCAAATGAACGCCAAAATCGCCAAAAGAACGCCAAATCCGCCAAATGAACGCCATGAACGCCAAATTATACATGAACACTAAAAGCCATACAGGTATAGAAGCGGTTGTGCACTGAAAGTCGTCTATGAATAATAATGTACACACACTAAAAGCCTGTGTGTGTGTGTGTGTGTGTGTGTGTGTGTGTGTGTGTGTGTGTGTGTGTGTGTGTGTGTGTGTGTGCGCGTGTGTGTGTGTGCGCGCGCTTGAGATTGCGTGCTTGGTGCTCGTGTAGGCATTAAAATGTAGTGTATGTACGTCCGTGTGGGTTTGTACGAATTCGGTACCTACATGTGTGTGTGTGTGTGTGTGTGTGTGAGAGAGAGAGAGAGAGAGAGAGAGAGAGAGAGAGAGGGTAAAGATAAAGGATAAGATGATAATGTATGTTCCTCTCTCTCTCTCTCTCTCTCTCTCTCTCTCTCTCTCTCTCTACCTGTTTATACCTGTAAATATTTAAATAACAAAATGCGACAAAACAGTGCGATCTCTGACGATACAGAATTTAATAACAATATCTAAGAAATCATTCGGAATCTTAGAGAAATTTAACATCTTATCGTGGCCCAGATTTTCGTCCTTTTGCAGCTTATTTCACGTAGCTCAGTGGCAGAAAAAGATAATGCTGAGAGAGAGAGAGAGAGAGAGAGAGAGAGAGAGAGAGAGAGGGGGGGTAAACTAGTGTATGAGGAAGGAGAGAAGGAGGGAGAAAGTAGACAGAGGGAGGGAGGGGGGTAGACAAAGAGGGAGGGAAGGAGGGAGGGAGGGAGTAGACACAGAGGGAGGGAAGGAGGGAGGGAGGGAGTAGACAGTGATGGAGTGAGGGATCGAAAGATTTGGAGGGAGGGAAGGATCAAGTAGACATTGAGGGAGGGAGGAGGGAGGGGGTAGCCACAGAGAGAGCGTGGGAGTAATGAGTGAGGCAGGGAGGGGACGGGGAGGAATGCGTAGAGAGGGAGGGAGGGAGTAGGGTGAGCGAGGGAGGGAGTAGGGTGAGCGAGGGAGGGAGTAGGGTGAGTGAGGGAGTAGACAGAGGGAGTGAGCGAGAGAGGGGGCGTGTCTTGCGTCGTGAACCGGCTCCTGACAACAATAACACAACAGTCGGCGTCGTGAGCGAACAAGTGGCGGGCCAGAAGCGCAACCCCTCTCACTCTCACTCTCTCTCGCGGGCCGGCCTCCCCCCCACACCCCCCTACACCCCCCCTACACCCCCGACACACACACACACACGCACACACACACATACACACACTACCTCCCTCTCTCCAGGTCCGTGTGTACTAGTTCTCCACTTTGCTCCAGCCCGCAGCCATGTTCCAACCACTGCCGGGTGCACACGTCAGAAACTCGTGCACACAGACGCACATATGAGTCCATGTGTGTGTGTGTGAGTGTCCTAATCCACACCAAACTGCCCCCTATTCAGTGTCCCATTTTATAGCCCAGTGTCCCTTAAATGTCCACACTGTAAGATCATTTGGTGTCCTAAAATCGTGTCCCATTTTGCTCCCGGATGCTGGTTCAGGCGTGATCTTGGAAGGAAGAAGAGTTTGAGAGTTAGGAGGGTCGCTAAGGCAAGGAAGTTACTGATCATAGACTGGATGAACTGAAGGGAAAGTGACTGAAATTGCTGAAGGAAAGTTACTGTACTGACTGAAGGAAGGTTTTGCTGATTTAACCAAAAGAAAAGTTACTGTACTGAATTAACTGAAAGGAAGATGACTCAAGATTGGCTCAGTTATTTTAAAGGAAAACTGACTGACATTCAAGACAGTTAACGGAGAGGAAAAGTTACTCGTCCCACAACATACCGTCACAAGGAACGAATTACCAGAAGTTACTCGTGAGGCAGAATTAAGCAGCGGGGAAATTACTCAGGATACTCGCGAGGTAACGTAGCAGATAAGAAGTTTCCAAGATAGATAGACCAAACTGTGTAAGAGAAAGTAACTCAGATAGACAGTAAGCGAGGAAAGTAGCACAAGACGCAAGATAGATAAGGAGGAAAATAGCGGAAGAAAGTAACGCAAGAGAGACAGTAAGACAGCGAAGGGAAGTGACGCAAGACAAATAAGGAGGAAAGTAACGCACGAAAGTAACACAAGAAAGTAACGAAAGATAGACAGTAATATAGGGAAGGGAAGTAACGCAAGATTTTAAGATAGCGAGGGAAGTAACGCAAGATTCCCATAAGATACCAAGCCAGTTTTCTCGTTACCAAGACTCATCGTTACCACACCTGTCCTCCTCCAATTACAGGTAAATTCAAGGTAGTTTTAGACACCTGGGAGACGGGAAGCCAATCGTAAGTCTTTCCCCTTTAGACGTAAAATTTCCATCTCCATCTGGAGCATTGTAACAAGAGATTTGAAGCTAGGAATGGTGCTAGTCACGAAGAAGTGCTATGGAAAGGATGTAGAGCTGTAGTAATGTCTTATTCCGCCACTGGACTACGTGAAAAAAACTGCAAAAAGACGAAAACATTAAGGGAAAAACGTAGGCATAAAATTGTCATCTCTCCTTTTTTATTATAGCTGTAGAATATGGTGCTAGTCACGAAGAAGTGCTGTGAAAGGGATGCAGTGCTGTAGTATTGGTTTTTGTTTTTTTCTGACACTAAGCTAGGTGAAATAGGCTGCAAAAGGACGAAAAAAATAAAACAAAAGTGATTCAACTGGGCTTGTATACGGTAATGTGTTTATTATCATTATTATTATTATTATTATTATTATTATTAGTGGTGGTGGTAGTAGTGACAGTAGTGGTTGTAGTAGTAGTAGTAGTAATAGTAGTAGTAATAGTAGTAGTAGTAGTAGTAGTAGTTAGAACCTTAAACTGAACGTGAACCGGGTGGACTGCGGGCTAAAGCTACTCTCCTCTCTCTTTCTGTGGGTTAGGAAGGGTGCTGAGGGACGTGTATATAACCGGGCAAGGGATCAAACAGGCCATATCAGTGCCACCACGTGAAGGCGTCCCTGAAGAGCGCACAGGTATATTCTCCAGCACTGATACCAATTTCTCTCATATCGATAGATTACGAAGCAGTGAACATTAACTTTTGAAACACTGATGCCATTTCGGAACTCAGTATGTAAGTGTTTTAGAGTAATGTGTGCTTTGGTTAGTGTGGTTGTGGTGTGAGAGGGTGGTGTGATGTGGTGTGAGAGGGTGGTATGGTGTGGGGTGTGAGGGGGAGTATGGTGTGGTGTGTGAGGAGGAGTATGGAGTGGTATGACAGGATGGTGTGATGTGATGTGAGCGAATGGTATGGGTTACGGTCTGGTGTGTGAGGGGGGGTATGATGTGCTGTGAGAGGTGTGTGGTGTGGTGTGAGAAGGGGTGTGGTGTGGTGTGGTGTGGTGTGTGAGGGTGCTGTGGTGTGATGTGAGTGAATGGGATGGGTTACGGTCTGGTGTGTGAGGGGGGTATGATGTGCTGTGAGGGGTGTGTGGTGTGGTGTGAGAAGGGGTGTGGTGTGGTGTGTGAGGGTGCTGTGGTGTGGTGTGATAGAGTGGTTTGGGTTATGGTCTGGTGTGTGAGGGGGGTATGGTGTGGTGTGAGAGAATGGTGTGGTGTGGTGTGAAAGAATGGTATGGTGTATGATGTGGTGTGTGAGGGGAGTGTGGTGTGGTGTGTGAGGGGGGTGTGGTGTGGTGTGAGAGGGTGGTATGGTGTACGGTGTGGTGTGTGAGGGGGTATGGTGTGCTGTGGTATGGTGTTTGGTGTGGTGTGGTATGATGTGGATTCGCAAAAGTCGCTAAAGTCTACGGGAATGAAGCCCCTACTTTCCGAAAATCGCCAGTGAGAGAGACGGGCAGACCCACTCATAGAGATCCCCCGTATCAGTAATAATAATAATAATAATAATAATAATAATAATAATAAATTTGTCATGGCTTTTTTCTCGCGTCCTCGCTCCTGTTCTCATAAGGGAAATAATTAAAAAATGAAAATAAAAAAAAATAACCAAAATCTTCCGCCGTTATAAAGAAAGTAATTTTTTTTATATCTAAGTCTACGCCATTGTCAGGATTCTCTCTCGGAATAGTAGTAGTAGTAGTAGTAGTAGTAGTAATAGTAGTAGTAGTAGTAGTAATAGTAGTAGTAGTAATGGTAGTGGTGCTGGAGGTGATGGTGGTAGTGGTGGTGGTAGTTATAGTAGTGGTGGAAGTACCGGTAGCAGTAATAGTAGTAACAGTAGTAGTAGTAGTAGTAGTAATCTTGTAAAATCGTCCGCCGGTAGTAAGAGTTAAGTAGCTATGTAAATACAACAATTGTGCCTCTCAAAAAGCAGTTACTATTAATTTCCAGTCCTAAAAAAAGGTGTTAGTTTCTCCCTCAAAAAAAAATATATATATTATTTTTTTTATCTCAGAAAGTAGCATCATCATTTCTCACTTCTCTCATGAGCTGCGTAAATTTTTCTCCCGCCTCTCCCCCAGTCGCTGTATTATCTGGATTTTCACACCTTTAAATGATTGCATATATTATTGTGTATATTATTGAGATATTTGTTTTATTTTATCTCCTGGAAAAAATTACGTTATCTTTCTCTAAAAAATGTATTAAAAGATTAGCGTTATTTGCGTCCTAAATAATTGCCTTAAGAAGTTGCGTTGTTTTCTCTCCTAAAAATTGCTTTGTTTTTAGTCATCATCATCATCATCATCATTATCATCATCATCATCATCATCATCATCCGGACCTCCTTTCCCACCCAAGGGCAGGGTCAGGTAGAAATCATTAGCGGTATTTTGTCCCTCTTAAAAATGCATTATTTTCTTTCCTCAAAAAATTAACATCACTTTCGTCAAAAAACTAGCATTATTTTCCCTTTCTTTAAAAATAGACTTAGCTTTATTTTCTCTTCTTTAAAAATAGAATTAGCTTTATTTTCTCTTCAAAAAGGCATAATTTTCGCATTAAAAAGGGTTGCATTTTATCTCCACAAAAAAGTAGCGTTATTTTTTCTCTTTAAAAAATTGGCGTTATTTTCTTGAACTAAATTTTGGTTATTTTTCTGGTTAAAAATTTAGGATATTTTCTCTCCCCCCAAAATTAGCGTTATTTTCTCTCTTAAAAAATTATTTGATCAAAAAATATCGTAATTTTATCTTTTAACAAGTTTTTGTGTTATATTCTCCCATGAAAATGATTACGATTATTTTCCCTCCAAAAATATATACGGTTTTCTCTTTAAAGAAAAGTTATTTCCTCTCTCTCTCTCTCTCTCTCTCTCTCTCTCTCTCTCTCTCCAAAAAAAAAAGAGTCGTTTTTCTCCTTCTTCCTCATAAAAAGAAAATTAGCGTTATTTACCCCTAAAAAAATGCGTTATATCTCTCCGTTTAAAAAATTCGCAACTCTCCCTCCAGAAAGTTGCATTATTTTCTCTCTCCAGAAAAAAGTTGCATTATTTTCTCTCTCCAGAAAAAAGTTGCATTATTTTCTCTCCAGAAAAAAGTTGCATTATTTTCTCTCCACAAAGTTGCCTTTTTTTTCTCTCTCTCTCTCCAAAAAGTTGCATTATTTTCTCTCTACCCAAAAAGTTGCATTATTTTCTCGAAATTTTTTCTGAAAAAAGTTGCATTATTTTCTCAAAAAAAATTCTCTCTAAAAAAGTTGCATTGTTTTCTCGTTCCAAAAAAAGTTGCATTATTTTCTCTCTCCAAAAAACTTGCATTATTTTGGCTATCCAAAAAACTTGCATTATTTTCTCTCTCCCAAAAAAAAGTTGCATTATTTTCCCTTTCCAAAACAAAGTTGCGTTATTTTCTCTCTCCAAAAAACTTGCATTATTTTGGCTATCCAAAAAACTTGCATTATTTTCTCTCTCCAAAAAAAAGTCGCATTATTTTCCCTTTCCAAAACAAAGTTGCGTTATTTTCTCTCCCCCCCAAAAGTTGCATTATTTCACACTCCAAAAATTGCATTGTTTTTCTCTCTTAAAAAAAAAAAAAAAAAGTTGCGTTATGTTCTGTCAAAAACGTTATATTATTTTCTCTCAGAAAAGTTGCATTATTTTCTCTCTCCAAAAAGTTGCAATATTTTCTACGTAAAAGTTCCATTATTTTCCCTCTCCAGAAAAAAGTTGCATTATTTTCTCTCCCCAAAAAAGTTGCATTATATTCTCGAAAAGTTTCTAAAAAAAAAAGTCGCATCATTATCTCTCAAAAAATTTTCTCTCTAAAAAAGTTGCATTATTTTCTCATTCTTAAAATAGTTGCATTATTTTCTCTATCAAAAAACTTGCATTATTTTGGCTATCCAAAAACTTGCATGATTTTTTCTCTCCAATAAATGTTGCATTATTTTCCCTTTCCCCCCCCCAAAAAAAAAGTTGCATACCTTTCCAAAAAAAGTTGCAATATTTTCTCTTTCCATAAAAAGTTGCATTATTTTCCGTTTCCAAAAAAAGTTGAATTATTTTCCCATTCCCAAAAAAGTTGCATTATTTTCCCTTTCCAAAAAAAAAAAAATTGAATTATTTTCCCTCGCAGCGAATTAATGAATAAATAAATAAAAGTGAAAATCCTTTAGGAACAAAGTTATCATTTTCGCCCTCTCTTCGGTAAGCCCATTCCGCCCTGTTCTTACTTCCGTGTTACTGGGTCGGTGGGACAAGTGAACAGAATTAGTGAACAGATGAACACCACCGCTCCTCACACTGTTCATCCCGGGGTTATAGAACGTTGAACAGACACCAGAACATTTTGTGAACAGATTATTTCTCTTTTCTTTTTTTTCGTTATTTTTGTTGTCTGTTTTGCGGTGTAACTTTGTAATTGGGTGGTTACGAGGTGATGTGTGTGTGTGTGTGTGTGTGTGTGTGTGTGTGTGCCGGAACATTGTAAGTAGGTGGTTGCCGGTATTTTTTTCGTGTGTGTGTGTGTGTGTGTGTGTGTGTGTGTGTTTTCTATAACCTGTAACCCCATACTATGAAGGCGTTAGGGTGCTTCAGTGTTACCGATCACCTGTAACCAGCGAAATACCTTAATTCTCGTACTTCAGAAATACAGGTATATTATTTACCAGGGTCATGCCAGGTCAGTGCCCCTCATAGACGTGTACCCTGCAATAATAATCCAAAAAATATAGGCGATATTCTCTGTATAAATAGATAGAAATAAATAGATGGCAATAGACACATGTAATAATAAAATAAGAGACGGAATTATGAGTATAGTCGGGGGAAAATTTGCTCAGAATAGAATGAAAAAAGATGTGTGTGAAGGAGAAAAATAATACGAAAAATATTTAATAGTAATAAAAGGCAGTGTTGTGTGAAAAATAAAAAATAAATTCATTAACGAGAAAGAAAAACAGTTAGATATATGTTAGAAAAAATAATGTCACGTAGGCTAATAATAGACGAAAAATATGTTAGGAAAAAATACCACTTGATAATACAGTTAGATATTTGTTAGAAAAATTAATATCACTTAATAATGGAGTTAGATATGTTAGAGAAATACTATCTATCCACCTATCTATTTATCTATCTATCCATCTATTGCCAGACGCCTTAATTCCGTAATCATGTGTAAATATTGGGAGAAAATGTTAGCCTATGCACTGATAGATTAAAAATAGACTTTCTCCAATAGAAAAATAGAATATATATAATTTTTCGTATAAACAGAATTTTAAATATGATTGTCCCGTTTAAGAGTAAATAAAAATCATCTCTTGTAAAATATCTATCTGTCTATCTATCTATCTGTCTATCTATCTTTCTATCTATCTGTCTATCTATCTGTCTGTCTATCTATCTGTCTATCTATCTGTCTGTCTATCTGTCTATCTATCTATCTATCTGTCTACCTGTTTGTCTATCTGTTAAGAAAAGAAGGTGGAAATCTGGACCATATTCACGTTGGTTGAGGAAGCTCCCTAACACCTTTTCCCAAGCGATTTATTTTGCTTATTACACCTTACTGCCCTGTTTTTCGCTATGTAACTCTTTCCACTATCACCAAACCCTGCAACGAAGGATGTTAACCAGCCATATCGGAAAATAAGGAAGAGGTGTTAGGGAAGTGGAAGGCTGCGGCCCTACTCATCTGTTAAGGAAGCTCCCTAACTCCTTTTCCAAGGCGATTTATTTGGCTTATTACACATCATTGTCCTCGTCTGTTACATAAATCCTTCCAGTAGCGCCATACTCTGGACAGATAACGTAGAAAAGGATATTAACCGACTCTATCAAAAAATAAATCGCTAAGGAAGAGGTGATAGGAGGAGAAGTGGAAGTGTATGGCTCTTCTCCTCGGTTAAAGAAGTTCCCCGTCACCGTTTCCCAGGCGATTTATTTTTCTGTATTACACCTTACTCTCCATAAATAAAGATAGCACGGACGCTCCCTAACACCCTTTCCCAAGCGATTTATTTTATTACACCTTATTCTGCATTAAAAAAAATATATATATATATTCTAACGTAAGCAGAGAAAAAAATATGATGAATTGAAGGTTTTTTTTCTTATAATTTTGTGGTATGTCTTAATTTATTTTTTATTTACATTCATTTTTGTAATTTTGGTATCTATATATTTTTTAAGGTCATGTGGAGAGGATGGAGAGTGAGAGACTGACGAGGAGAGTGTATGTGAGTGAGGTGGAAGGGGAGTGAGGGAGGGGGAGGCCAAGGATGAGATGGAGGGATGGAGAAGGAGGGGTACATGAGAGAGGGGGGGTGTGAGCTGCGAGCAGGGCTGTGAAATGGCGGGGGACAGGGCGACGTGGAGGCGATTTGTTTGTGGCCACCCCGTATGGGATTAAGGCGTCTGGCAATAGATAGATAGATAGATATTTTTTAATTTTCTGTGTTTTTTACCATATATTTTTTACCATTTTTTCGTCGTTCGTTTATTTCTTTATCGTTGGTGTTTTTTTTGCTGTTTTTTTTAAATTGTATTTTAATTTATCGTTTATTTATTGAGGAAAATAATTAGATTTTTTTTAGACCTTTACGTGCAGATAAAAAAATGAAAAAATAAGTCATTTATAATTTTTAATGTGGGTAATTATATGAATGGGGTAATACTCTCTCTCTCTCTCTCTCCTTAAAAAAATGTAGATAATTGCCTTCAGTCTTTCCACAAATGCAATGGACATCAAATTCTTGCCTGGAACGAGAGAGAGAGAGAGAGAGAGAAAGAGAGAGAGAGAGAGATCAGACTGAAATGCGAACGTTTAAAGCTAATGTCATTCCGAGTAATTTTTGAGAGAGAGAGAGAGAGAGAGAGAGAGAGAGAGAGAGAGAGAGAGAGAGAGAGAGACTGACAAAAAATTTACCTCCGCGCTCGTCTGGTCGCGCCTCCGATGTAAACACAAACTCTCACCTTCCTCAAAAGCCTTTATAATTTTAATAATTTTCATCATAAATATAATTCCTCTGGGACGTAAGAATCCAAAAATCGCCCTTTTTTTCGATGTTTTTCTTCCCGTTTTTCGAGTTTGCCGGAGAGAGAGAGAGGGAGAGAGGGAGGGAGACAGGCGGAGCGGCGTGTGGATGTACTGAGTTTGTGGTTAGGTTAGGATAGGTTAGATGGGGTTAGAATTGGCTAGATTAAGTTGCTAGAGGTAGGTTAAGTTAGATTTCTCTTCTCTGTGTGTTTTTCTAGCCTCTAAGTTAGCGATAAAACGAAGGCGAAGGAAATTGAGAAGGTGTTTGAAGATTAGGTTAGGTAAGGGTAGGTTAGATGAGGCTAGGATAGGCTAGATTAAGTTGCTAGAGTTAGATTAAGTTAGATTTCTCTTCTCTGTGTGTTTTTCTAGCCTCTAAGTTAGCGATAAAACGAAGGTGAAGGGAATTGAGAAAGTGTTTGAAGATTAAGTTAGGTAAGGGTAGGTTAGATGAGGCTAGGATTGGGTAGATTAAGTTGCTAGAATTAGATTAAGTTAGATTTCTATTCGGTCTTCTAATGTCTAAAACTTTGCTAGGATGGGAGACCGTTTTGCCCAAGAGACCTAATGTTTGAAGCGTAGGTTAGGCTAGGTTAGGGTGGGGTAGGTTAGGATGGGGTAGGTTAGGGTGGGGTAGGTTAGGATGGGGCAGGTTAGGATGGGTTAGGTTAGGATGGGTTAGGTTAGGATGAGGTAGGTTAGGATGGGGTAGGTTAGGATGGGGTAGGTTAGGATGGGGTAGGTTAGGATGGGGTAGGTTAGGATGGGGTAGGTTAGGATGGGGTAGGTTAGGATGGGGTAGGTTAGGATGGGGTAGGTTAGGATGGGTTAGGTTAGGGTGGGTTAGGTTAGGATGGGTTAGGTTGGGATGGGTTAGGTTGGGATGGGGTAGGTTGGGATGGGTTAGGTTAGGATAGGGTAGGTTGGGATGGGTAGGTTAGGATGGGGTAGGTTAGGATGGGTTAGGTTAGGATGGGTTAGGTTAGGGTGGGTTAGGTTAGGATGGGGTAGGTTAGGGTGGGTTAGGTTAGGATGGGTTAGGTTAGGGTGGGTTAGGTTGGGATGGGTTAGGTTGGGATGGGTTAGGTTGGGATGGGTTAGGTTGGGATGGGTTAGGTTAGGATGGGGTAGGTTAGGATGGGGTAGGTTAGGATGGGGTAGGTTAGGATGGGGTAGGTTAGGATGGGGTAGGTTAGGATGGGGTAGGTTAGGATGGGTTAGGTTAGGATGGGTAGGTAAGGATGGGGCAGGTTGGGATGGGTTAGGTTGAGAAAGAGAGAGAGAGAGAGAGAGAGAGAGAGAGAGAGAGAGAGAGAGAGAAGGAGGGGAGGGGAATTAGGGAGGAAAAAAATGGAGAAAATAAGGTAGAGGAGAGAGGAGAATTTTTCCCTCGGTCCCTCCATCTTTCCTCCACTCTGGCCTGTCGCTGGAGGAATCGGAGGAGCCAGGGAGAGAGAAAATGGACTCTTGGAGAGACTTGAACGGCCGTGAGGTGAGGTTGGGTGGAGGAACGGAGGAGGAGGTGGAGGAAGAGAGGAAAGAGGAGGAGGAGGAGGAGGAAGAAATGAAGAGAACAAGAAGAGGAAGAGGAACAGAGAAAGTGGAGGAACGGAGGGAGGAAAAGAGGAAGAGGAGGAAAATAGCGGAGGTGGAGGAGGGGAGG
Organism: Coenobita brevimanus; assembly: GCF_032717465.1. Taxonomy (NCBI): domain Eukaryota; kingdom Metazoa; phylum Arthropoda; class Malacostraca; order Decapoda; family Coenobitidae; genus Coenobita; species Coenobita brevimanus. The sequence continues at coordinate 1,294,732 of NC_136965.1, forward strand.
AGGAGAGGAAAATGAGGAGGAGGAGGAGGACGTGGAGGAGTGGAGGAAGAAAAATTGATTTAGGAGAGAGAGAAATGGCGGAGGAGGAGGAGGAAGAAGAGAGGAAGAGGAGGAGCCGAGGAAGAAGGGAAGTAAGTTGGAGGAGGAAGAGGAGGAAGAAAATAGCGGAGGTGGAGGTGTAAAAAGAAGAGGAAGCGGAGAAGTAGCGGAGGAGGGGAGGAAGAAGACGGGGAGGAGGAAGAGGAAGGAGAGGAGCAGCGGAGGTGGAGGAAAATAAAGAGGAAGAGGAAGAAGAGGCGTAGCGGAGTTGGAGGAATGGAGGAGGGAGGAAGAGGAGGAGAAGGAGAATAGCGGAGGGAAAAGACAGGAGAAAGAGTATGATGAAAGACAGCGAAGATGGAAGACAGGAGGAGGAGGAGGAGGAAGAGAAGGGAAGAATAGAAGAGAGAGTGTTGAAGTGGAGGAGGAGTAGCAGAAGGTAGTAGTAATAATAATAATAATAATAATAACTAACAATAACAATCATCATCATCATCACCAAATGTCATCCCTTCATGATAATCTCTGTCCAGTTACACTTTCCAAGCTGAATATTTTCCCCAATACTGGCAATAAATATCCACACAGGTCATTAACCCGCTGATCTGTCCACGGTAATGAGGGGGGAATATTATTATGATACTTAATTGCACCTGGGAGGATTGGGGAAACAGGATTATTATTATTATGATTATTATTATTTTGGATTTTGGAATTTTAGGGATTTTTTGGGGGGATTTTTTTGGATAAGATTTTTTTTTAGTTTTTTTTTTTTTTAAGGATTTTGCCTTTTTTTAATACGAGATTTATCGGGGGAGGGAGGGTTTGGATTTTGACTTTTTTTTAATATGGGATATTTTGGATTTTGGATTTTTTGATTAGGGATTTTTTAGCAGCCGTGGCTCAGTGGGTTAGCGCGCCCTGGGATCGAATCCACCCAAGGGTAGGGGGGGTTTCAAGAATCCTCCCCCAGTATCCCTGCTTGTCGTACGAGGCGACTAAAAGGGTTGGTGGTGGGTTAGTGCCCCACCCCGTAAAAAGAACAAAACAAGCAAATAAATATATAAATTTTTAGAGGGATTTTTTTGGATTTTGAGTGTTATATTGGATTTTGGGGGATTTTTGGTTTTTTAAGGGATTTTTTTTTAGGATTTTGAGTAATGCGAGATTTTTTTTTAATTAGAATTTTGACTTATGACGGGATTATTTCTATTTTTGATCTTTTATACGAGATTTTTAAAAGATATTTTTTAATTCGGATTTTTTCTGTTGTTCGTACCCTTCTCCCACTCTTATTCCTTCGTCTGTTTTATAAATATTAAGTTCCGTTGGCGCTGGCGGAGGTATGCACGCTCTGAGTTCTTTCTAGTACCTGTATAAGCTCCCTAACACCTTTTCCATACCGATTTATTCTACTTATTACACCTTTTCTATATTTTCTGTTATAAAAGTCATTCCAACTATACGCTGCATAAATAACATACCAAATTATTAACCAGCCATACCTGAAAATGAATCGGTAAGGAAAAGGTGTCAGGGAGCTTCCTCAACTCTTTATGCTATATTCTGCCACTGAGCTATGTGAAGTAAGCAGAAAAGGGAAGATCATCGCCTATACTCTTTTCACTCTAACTTGGCCAAAAACTGCCGTCTCTTCATCATCAGTACTCAGTTGTACCAATAGATTTACACCAAAATATGCCACTAGTCACGAGGAAGTGCAATAGGAATATGCTACCAGTCACGAAGAAGTCCTTAGAAATATGCTGCTAGTCACAAAGAAGTGCTGTAGAAATATGCTACTATTCACGAAGAAGTGCTGTAGAAATATGCTACTAGTCACGAAGAATTTCTGTAAGTTCTGTAGAAATAGGCTACTAGTCACGAAGAAGTGCTATAGAAATGTGCTACTAGTCACGAAGAAGTGCTATAGAAATGTGCTGCTAGTCACGAAGAAGTGCTATAGAAATATGCTACTAGTCACGAAGAAGTGCTGTAGAAATACCCGGTATGCTACTAGTCACAAAGAAGTGAAATGTGCTACTAGTCACGAAGAAGTGCTATAAATGTAGAGCCGTAGCATTTTCCTGCCATTGAGCGGCTTGAAATAGGCCGATAAAGGACGAAGATATCTGCCAAAAAACGAAAATATCTGAACAAAACGAAAATATTTAAAAAATTTAAATACATGAAAAAAGACGAAAATATCTGCAGGAAGAGTAATAAGCAAAATAAATCGCTTAGGAAGAGGTGTTAGGGAGCTTTAGCCGGTCAGCCGCCGCCACTCTGCACCCGTATTGTCGGTTAAGGAAGCTCCCTAACACCATTTACTAAGCGATTTATTTATTTATTTACCTCTGCCGACCTTTGCCCGTATCTTTATCGGTTAAGGAAGCTCCCTAACACCATTTCCTAAGCGATTTATTTATTTATTTACCTCTGCCGACCTTTGCCCGTATCTTTATCGGTTAAGGAAGCTCCCTAACACCATTTCCTAAGCGATTTATTTATTTATTTATTTACCTCTGCCGACCTTTGCCCGTATCTTCATCGGTTAAGGAAGCTCCCTAACACCGTTTCCTAAGCGATTTATTTATTCATTTACCTCTGCCGACCTTTGCCCGTATCTTCATCGGTAAAGAAGCTCCCTAACACCTTTTCCGTAGCGATTTGTGTATTTTCCTCTAATAACTAAGCTCCCTAAAACCTTTTCCTAAGCGATTTATTTAT
>NC_136965.1:1302500-1310000 GCF_032717465.1 Coenobita brevimanus
ATTTCCCTTTCCATCCCCATCCTTCCCTTCTGTTTCCTTTCCTTCCTATTCCTTCCCCTCCCTCTTTCCCTATTTCCTTCCCTCTTTCTACTTTATCCCCCTCCCCTTCCCTCTTCCCATCCCCATCCTTCCTTGCTTTCCCTTTCCTTCCCGTTCCTCCTCTCCCCCTCCTCTCGCAGCCCACTTCGGATGTATATGCTATTAATAAACCCATCGCTAGGAAATACCAGACAGTCATGCATATTCATACCCTCAAACTTTTTAATCAAGCCAGCTCTCGGTTGGTGTATCAGCGTCTGCCCGACTCTATTTTTCGCCCTTTTTTTCGTCCTATTTTTTCAGGGCTTTATATATATAGGAATTTCTCTTATTTTTTGAGTCGCCTTTTGCTCCTTTTCGGTCTAAATTTTTGATGGTCGCTGTGGTCATTTCATTTATATATTTTTCCACCTTTTCTTTCGCCTTTATTTTGACATGTATTTTCACATATATTTATTTTCATATTTTATTTTTATTTTCACATATTTTTGCATTTATTTTCACATTTATTTATTTTCACATTTATTTTCACATTTATTTATTTTCACCTTTATTTATTTTCACCTTTATTTATTTTCACCTTTATTTATTTTCACCTTTATTTATTTTCACCTTTATTTATTTTCACCTTTATTTATTTTCACCTTTATTTATTTTCACCTTTATTTATTTTCACCTTTATTTATTTTCACCTTTATTTATTTTCACATTTATTTATTTTCACATTTATTTATTTTCACATTTATTTATTTTCACATTTATTTATTTTCACATTTATTTATTTTCACATTTATTTATTTTCACATTTATTTATTTTCACATTTATTTATTTTCACATTTATTTATTTTCACATTTATTTATTTTCACATTTATTTATTTTCACATTTATTTATTTTCACATTTATTTATTTTCACATTTATTTATTTTCACATTTATTTTCACTTTTATTTATTTTCTCATTTTTTCACATTTATTTTCAAATTTATTTTCACATATACTTTCACTTATTTCCTTTATTCTTGGCTTGATTTATGCTTCTCGTTTCTCTCTTTTTTGTTTCTCTCTCTCTTTTTATTTTTTTCATGTGTAAGATATTTTTATTTTTCACTTGTCTTTTTGCTCATTTCTGTTTTTGCTTTTGTATTTTCTGTTTTATGTATTATATATATATATATAGGATTTTCTTTTTTGTTCTTGGCTCGTTTTTTGCCCTATTTTTTTTTTCATTTTTTCATGGTCCTTCCTTTATACGAATTGTTTTGGTGTATACATTTGTTCATTATTCATGGCTCGTCTTTTGTCAGTTTTTTTTTAGATTTTGGGATATTCGCCATTTTTATTTTTCACTTTCAGGTTTTTGTATATTGTAGTTTTTCATTTTTCGCGATTTTTTTTTTTTTTTTGCTATTTTTTGGACTTTTGCAGACTTTTATGGATTTTTTTTTTTTTGGCTCGTGTTTTCCTGATATTTTTCGTATTTTTGGTTTTTATATATATTGTAGTTTTCATTTTTCTGAACCCCCTTTTTTGCTGTTTCCCTATTTTTGGATTTTCTTTTGTATTTCCTATTTCCGTTTTTGCAGATTTTTTTTCGATAAGATTTTTTTTAGCTAGTATTTTCCTGATACCTCCTCCTGTGAGGATGGAGGGTGAGAGACTGACGAGGAGAGTGTATGTGAGATTTTTTTATGGATAAGATTTTTTTAGCTTGTATTTTCCTGATACCTCCTCCTGTGAGGTGGAGGGGGAGAGATGGAGGGGGAGGCCGAGGATGAGATGGAGGGATGGAGTGGAGAGGTGTATGAGAGAGGGGGGGTGTGAGTTGGGAGCAGGGCAGTGAAATGGCGGGGGACAGGGCGACGTGGAGGCTATTTGTTTGTGGCCACCCCGTACGGGATTGAGGCGTCTGGCAATAGATAGATAGATAGATTTTCGTGATACCTTTTTTTTTTTTTTTTGGTAGTTTTGGCCTTTGTATATATTTATTTTCATTTTTCGTTTTTTGCAATATTTCTAATTTTTTACCCCTTTCTTCTTTTATTTGCAGATTTTTATGGATATGATTTTTTAACTCGTTTTCTCCATATATTTTTCGTTATTTTGGGAGTAAATATTTCCTTTTCTTTTTGCAGGTTTTTTTTATATATTGGATTTTTTTTTTAATTATTCTACTCTCTTTTTTTTTGTCATTTTTTCTTGTTTTTGGATATTCCTCATTTTTCCCCCTTCTTGCTTTTCCTGATTATTTATATTCTTGGCTTTCATATTATTATTATTATTATTATTATTATTATTATTATTATTATTATTATTATTTCATTACCTAACTAGACATACGTTTCAGTTATAGGATTTTTTTTTATTATTTTTGGTCTTTTTTTTTCATGCCAGGTTTTCATGCAGAATTTTTGGTGTTTTTTTTTTTTTAGCTCATTTATTATTATTTTTTTTTTTATCTGTGAATATTTTTTTTACGTGTAGAATATTTGTGTATATTTGGCTGGTCTTTTTTCGTTGTTTTTTTGAGTAGTTAATAGTTCTTATGCAGATTTAATTTTTGAAGATTTTTTTATGAACAGGGTTATTCTTCTTATGTGTGGGATTTTGTTGTCTGGTTTGGTTCTTGGCAGTTTTCGTATTCTGTTATTTGTATATCTATCTGTTTATCTATCTCTGTCTGTCTATCTGTCTGTCTGTTCATCTATCTGTCTGTCTATCTGCATTAATCAATCAATCAATCAATCTCTCTGTCAATATCTATCTATCCATATCTATCTCTCTGTATCTGTGTATATCTATCTATCATTCTATATCTATCTGTCTATTAATCTCTCTATCAAATATATACACATTTTGGCTTATGTATAATATCTTCAATTTTTCGCTGCCACATTCACCTATATTAAATCCTCTAAATTAATTTTCGGATCTTTACGCTTATGATTTTTTTCCCTTCGTTTAGAATGTGTTTTTCTTTTCGAGGACTTAAAGAATTAGTGCTTCAGAGGGAATATATCTTTTTTATAAATAGAGAGAGAGAGAGAGAGAGAGAGAGAGAGAGAGAGAGAGGGGAGGGATGAAAAAAGGAAAACTTTGCTGGTCGTGTAGGTTAATTTCTGGCACACTTGGATAGCCTATAAAATCCTATTACCCAGAATTGCCTCCCGCGCTTAAAAATGCAAATAATCAAGCACACACACACACACACACACACACACACACACACACACACACACACACACACACACACACACACACACACACACACGTGTTAATATTGCTGAACTAAATTACCCTTAGCTCTTGGGTCATATTGGAATATTTATCGTTATTGTTATTGTTTGCATCCTCCTCCTCCTCTTCTCTTCCTCCTCCTCCTCATCATCATCATCATCATCATCATCATCATCATCATTATTTTCATTAATGTTATTAATAGTGATAGTAGTAGTAGTAGTAGTATTTCAATTATCATATAGTATGATAATGATTACTACTACTACTACTACTACTACTACTCACTCTAATAATGATGGTGATAAAAATAACAAAAAATAATAATAATAATAATAATAATAGTGATCATGATAACAAACTAATAATAATAATAATAATAATAATAGTTATCTGATAAAATAATAATAATAATAATAATAATAATAATAATAAAACGCGTTAATGGCTAGGCTTCATTATTTACCCAACTTAATAAGCAGTGAAGAGAAAATACTTGACCCTCAACACCCAATTTTAGGCGAATTAGTCCACTGGCTTGATATTACACTGTTTAATTAACCAGTTTTAACACACACACACGCGCACACACACACACACACACACACACACACACAAAACTCTACCTGTTCTTCAGTCTACCTACCTACCTACCTACCTGTCTGTCTGCCTGTCCGTCTGCGTTTGTCTGTTAGTCTATCTATCTATCTATCTGTCTATCTATTATTTAGTCCTCGGAGTTAATATCCCTGAGTTTGATTAATCTGAACTATTTTATTTCTCTCTCTCTCTCTCTCTCTCTCTCTCTCTCTCTCTCTCTCTCTCTCTCTCTCTCTCTCTCTCTCTCTCTCTCTCTCTCTCTCAATTACTCCACAGGTTAATATCCCAAAGTTAATTAACCTTGACTTTTAAGCTAACAAAATTCTCTCTCTCTCTCTCTCTCTCTCTCTCTCTCTCTCTCTCTCTCTCTCTCTCTCTCTCTCTCTGTATATAGTTATCCATTTATCTGTCTGAATATCTATGTATGTGTTTATGTATGTATGTATTCTTATATCCGTGTGTGTGTGTGTGTGTGTGTGTGTGTGTGTGTGTGTGTGTGTGTGTGTGTATGTATGTATGTGTGTACCCTATATCCGTGTGTGTTTTGTATGTACGTACCTATGTATGTACACCTTCATATGTGTTGTGTATGTATGTATGTTCTCTGTATCCGTGTGTGTTGTCCATGTACGTACCTATGTATGTATGTACCTGTATGTGTGTAAATATGTACGTAAACCACCAGGTGAGCCAAATTACGCAAGCCAGGTAACCTCCATATATGCTTTCCGAAATTCACTTCTGTTGTTTACAATTTTGGTAATCTGTGTGGATGGTAAAGGTAAGTGTGATGAGGCTGGGGTGCACCTTGATGAAAATTTTGCTGTGTGTGTGTGTGTGTGTGTGTGTGTGTGTGTGTGTGTGTGTGTGTGTGTGTGTGTGTGTGTGTGAGAGAGAGAGAGAGAGAGAGAGAGAGAGAGAGAGAGTTTACTGACACACTTCGAAATATAGAAGGACGTGGGTTAAGGAATTTATAACTTTAAAAATAATTTGCCACGAAACAAGTTAAAGATCCACAACCCAAACTCTAACTAAGAATAACTAGGATTAATAGCTAAGTACATACTAGAATAAATCGCTAAGATAAATGAGGTAAGGGATAGTGAATATACGAGACCCCGAGACAGCGAGACCTTCCGAACTTGTCCCGAGAGCGGCTTCATCTCAAGGTCTCGCTGGGGGATATTTGGCAGATCGGGAACGCGAGACTCATCTTTCCCTCCTTTCCTACCCCTCCATCTCTCTCTCTCTCTTACTTCCCTCTGTCTCTCCTAGTGTCTCTCTATCTCTCCTTTCCTCCTGTCATCTCTCTTTTCCTCCGCTTATCTCTCCTTTCCTCCTCTTTCTCTCCTTCCCTCCTCTTTCTCTCCTTCCCTCTTCTCATCCCCTTTCTTTCCTTCTCTCACCATGTCTTCCTCTTTCTTTTCATACCTCCTCGTCCTCCTCCTCTGTCTCTCAATCCCTCTTCCTACCTCTCTCTATCTCTCCTTACCTCTCTCTATCTCTCCTTATCTTCCTCTGTCTCTCTCATTACCTCCTCTGTCTCTCCTTCTCTCCTTCTATCCATTCCTCCCTATTTCTTTCCCTACCTCCTCTTAACTCCTCTTTCTTATTTCTCCTTACCTCCTCTGTCTCTCCCAATCTCCCATGTCTTTCCCTACCCCCTTCAGTCCCTCCTTACCTCCCTACCTCCACTCATCTTTTATCTCCGTCTCCTCCAATCTTAACTTTATTAGGTCTCTTCTTACCTCTTCTACTCTTCTCTACCTCCTCTTTCCCTCTTTCCCTCATGTTTTTCCTTCCTTCCCCCTCCCTTCCTCACTCCTCTCCTACTTTCCTCACCCTCCTTCGCCTGTACCTCCCTCCCTCCATCACCTCTCCTCCCTCCTTTCCTCCTACCTATCTCTCTCCACTCCTGCATCTCTCTCCCGTCCCCTGTCCTTAGAAAAATGGGACTTTGAGCCATAGCACAAGGCACAATAAGGTCGAGATAAGCATGGCATTAACCTTTTAGCCGCGGGGGAAACCGGAGCTGCCTCTTTACCTGGCTTACGGGAAAGGTGGGAGGCTAATAAGGGTGGCCAGGTGAGACAGACAGGTGGGACAACAGCGTATTATCTTCGCCTCGGGACAGGTATTGGTTGACACGGGTGGTTAAGATTGTGAGTTTTGCGGCAGTCGTGTGTGTGTGTGTGTGTGTGTGTGTGTGTGTGTGTGTGTGTGTGTGTGTGTGTGTGAGAGAGAGAGAGAGAGAGAGAGAGAGAGAGAGAGAGAGACAAGAGAGACAAGGGGGGCAGGCACATCTGAAACGTGAACCCGTTAGACTGCAGGCCTGTTCCCCCTTCTCTCTCTCTCTCTCTCTCTCTCACACACACACACACACACACACACACACACACCAAAAAAAAAAGGACCCCTGAACTTTTGTCAAGGCCAGAGATTTAGGCAAAGCGTCGGCATGCGGAGAGACTGGAGATCGATACCCGGGCAGGAGCGACCACCACAAATTACTGTTGTCAAAGTGAGAATCAAAGTGGCAGAACCCTGATAGCTTTCTCTCTCATATTTTCTGTTTTTTCTTTCTTTTTCTGGCTGTCTATATGTGTTTCATTCAATGCCTGTCTGTCTGTATATATGTATGTGTTTAGCTCTCTCTCTCTCTCTCTCTCTCTGTCATAGCCAAGCACATCACACGCACACACACACACACGCACACGCCATGAACGTATTAACACATTGTACATGGCGTGAGAAGCACATCAAAAGGTCAGACTAAATTAATACACTTAGGTAGACGCACATGACAGGTGATACGGTTGCATTACTTCTCTCTCTCTCTCTCTCTCTCTCTCTCTCTCTCTCTCTCTCTCTCTCTCATAGTGAAACGTGGCAAAATAGGACCGTAGAATTAATTGGCACTGTGAGATCGTAAAAGTATTCGTCTGGTAGGAAGGGGGACTTACAGCCTAAAATCATGTATGGTATCCTATTGACGGTGGGGGAGGTATGCGTTCTCTGAGTTCTGGTGTTGATAGTGCGATTCAGGCTGATATTAAAAGGACATAGCCCAAATAACACACAAGGAAATCTTAAGACATGTTAAATAAGTCGAGAAGTAAAGAAAAAATATATAAACACAAATAAAATAAAAATAAATCGCCTAGGAAAAAGTGTTAAGGATCCGCACCACCCAAATTACGGCCTTAAATGGTAAAATGGCGCCAGGAACCAGAGCCTGGAGTAGAAAAGTGGGGAGTGAGATAAACCACGAGAGTAAACCACTGAGAGGAAAATGTCAAGGTAGAATGCAATAGTGAATGCTAAGTTAAAATTCTGGTGTAAATAGAGGGAGAAAATGTTAGAGTTTAGTACTGAGGAGTGGTGGAGTGAATATACGAATCTAGAATGTGGAGAATGTGGACCTGGAATGTGGAACTGGCATGTGGAAATACAGATATCTAGAACGTGGAGTTAGGTTGTGGAGTTAGGATGTGGAGCTAGGATGTGGTGCTAGGATGTGGTGCCAGGATGTGGAGCTAGGATGTGGTGCTAGGATGTGGTGCTAGGATGTGGTGCTAGGATGTGGTGCTAGGATGTGGAGTTAGGATGTGGTACTAGGATGTGG
>NC_136965.1:1312500-1315000 GCF_032717465.1 Coenobita brevimanus
AGAGAGAGAGAGAGAGAGAGAGAGAGAGAGAGAGAGAGAGAGAGAGATTGAAAGGACAGCTGAATTATAGCTTAACCTAATTGAGACATCCATCAAAGGAGAAAATACTTAAGGATTAAATATAAGCACATTTGACCACCTCTTTCACTGACGTTTACGAAGTGCTTTTAATTTGAGACATAAATCAGAGGAGAAAATATTAAAAGACTTGTATATAGAGGGCCAGCTGTCCATCATCTCCCCCTTCGTTAAATGAAGTACGTAAAATTCGAGACATGAATCAGAGGAGAAATTGCCACGGAATTATATAGAGAGACAGATTTACCTTTTCCCCTGGCGTTTAAATGAATGATGATTTATTTTGGGACGTCCATCAAAGGAGAAAGTGTGAAAAGGTTATGTATATATAGGTACGGATGACCCCCTTTTCTTCCTCTGGCGTTTTTAATAGTGTGAAATTTGAGACATGAATCAGAGGAGAAAATGTTAAAAAATGTGAAGGGAAATGAACACTACATTTCTTGCATGCATTTATAAGAAGGGTGTAAGACTGGAGACATGAATCAGAGGAGAAATGTAAAAAAGGTATATAGGAAAAACGTTAAAAAATAATTATATATAGGGACAGTGACAAGTATCCCTTCCTCTGGTATTTTATAGGAAGTATGGTTAATTTGAGACATGAATCAGAGGAGAACATGTTCAATAGATATATTTGGACAAGAGACCCTCATATTTTTTTTCCTTTGGCGTTTGGATGATGGGTGTGTAATTAGCCAGACTGCTTCGATTGGCACTTCATTTTCTCTGTGTTATAAATTTTGTAATATTACCAACACAAGCCTCTAAAAAATTAACGAAAAGTGGCCTGGAACACTTAAACATGTGGCCTGATTTTCACTGGTAAGCGTGTGAGGTGGAGGGATGAGGTGGGGAGGTGTGTGGATGAGGGTGGTGTGAGGTGGAGGGAGGGCAGTTTGACGGATGGCAGGGGACAGGGAAGAAGGATGCGCCTAGGTAGGGAAGGAGGAAGAAGGATGCACGTAGGTAGGGAAGAAGGAAGAAGGATGCACGTAGGTAGGGAAGGAGGAAGAAGGATGCACGTAGGTAGGGAAGAGGGAAGAAGGATGCACGTAGGTAGGGAGGAAGGATGCATGTAGATTGGGAAGGAGGAAGAAGGATGCACGTACGCAGAGAAGAAGGAAGAAGGATGCATGTAGGTAGAAAAGAAGGAAAGAAGGATGCACGTAGGTAGGAAAGAAGGAAGAACTGTACATGTAGACAGGGAAGACGAAAGAAGTAGGAAGGACGTAGCACCATTTGGCAGCCAACTCATCCGTCACGCCCCTTCGCTGTCCCTCTGCCGCAGTAAAAGCGAGGGAGAGTCACCGCAGGGAGCGAAGATATGTGGCTCCCGTGAGCTTAATATTCATCGGCTTTTTATGGATTAGGGACCAAACATTAATGAAATTATGGATTGCTGGCTGCCTCGTCCACCGCCTCGCCCACGTCACGGTATTCTGACCTTTAGGGACCTGGCGAAGAAAGGTGATGGTTGGTTTTCCGTTCCTCTGTGACCCCCTTGCCCTGGTGACTTGTTTGGTAGTTTGAGGTTGTGGGTTTAGGAAAGTTAGGTGGTCGTGATAGTAGTAGTAGTAGTTTCATCCCCATTCTCATGTAAACGTGAACCCAGTGGACTTCAGACTAACGTTGTCCCATGCCTGCAGTCAACCAACTTTTTAGGGGGATAGGGAGGGAACTGAGGGACGTTTGTATAACCAGACAGCTCCACCGCTTAGTTATATCGGTGCCACCACTTGAAGGCGTAAGAGGGGTGTAGAATAAGGTCCCTCTGTGTGGTGTTAAGGGTCGGGAGGAGAGGTAGGAGCTCCACTTTAACCTTAACTAACGTGTTGATTGAAGATTCACTTTTAAAACCACACTTGCCGTCTTAGTGCTCTCTCCACTTCACTCCTTCATTGTTATATCTATTTGACATTTTAGTTTATCAGGAAAAACATGTATTAAAAAGGTCATTGGATGGTATATCTATCTGCCTATCTGTCCATCTATCTATCTATAGCCAGACGCCTTAATCCCGTAAGGGGTGGCCACAAACTAATCGCCTTCTTGTCACCCTGTCCCCTACCATTTCGCTGCCCGCCCCCAACTTACAACCCCCCCTTATATACCTCTCTCATCCTCGGCCTCCCTCTCCCTCTTCCCTCCGTCAGGCTACTCCAAACTGTCTTCCGTACTCGCTGACATCACTACACTCCTTTCACCCAAACTTGGCCCAGATTTTCGTCCTTTTCTGATCACTTCACATAGCTCATTGGCAGAACAAGACATCGATATAGCTCTACATCCTTTCCACAGCACTTCTTCGTGACTAGCATCGTCTTCCATCGTAAATCAGACCCAGCACTTAAGGTGGAGAGATGGCAATTTTAGGCCAAGTTAAAGTGAAAGGAGTATTGTTATGTCTTTAATTATTTGG
>NC_136965.1:1322500-1347500 GCF_032717465.1 Coenobita brevimanus
AAAACCACGTCCTACACCACACCACAGAAAACCACCCTCCTGCACCACACCACACCACAGAAAACCACGTCCTACAGCACACCACACCGCACCACACAAAACCACCCTCCTACACCACACCACACCACACAAAACCACCCTCCTACACCACACCACACCACACAAAACCACCCTCCTACACCACACCACACCACACAAAACCACCCTCCTACACCACACCACACCAACAAAAACAGTAAGAACGTAAAAAAGATAATAATAATAAGCACAGGTGTCGATTGAGATGCGGCAAAAATCTTGGGACTGAAATTAAACGCTGAGAAAACAAAAAAAAATATATCTCTAATTTTTGGTATAATATTCTTGTCAAGTTGATTCAGAAGTCGAAAAAAAATCATAGAATAAAAGATAAAATTAAAAACACTCGTAAGTGTTGATTGAGAAGCAGAAAAGATCGTGGGACTGAAAATGAGGCAAACAGGAAGAAAGATACAAAATTTCCCTTTACTCCATGTCCATGTACAGTGAGCGCCAATAGTCGTGTCGTGAAATTTGATGAAAACATAAGCTGACGGGGTAAACATCTGGTGCATTCCGCCGTCTGTCATACGGAAGGTGCATAATGTTTCACGAGTTACATTTAATCTTCGGACAAAACTGCAACACGATTATTGTTGCTCACTGTACAGATCGAAAAAATCCTCACAAAATAAAAGATAGAAATATAAATACTCGTAAAGTGTTGACTGAGAAGCAACCAAAATCGTGGAACTGAAAATTAAGGAAGAAAAATATTAACAAAAAATACATGTAAATTTTTCCCTACATTCAGTGTCAATCTACAAGTCGCAGAAGTAAGTAATAAAACAAAAGGTGAAAGTAAAAATAATCGCAAGGTGTTGGTGGAGATGTTGCGAGAATCGTGAGACTGAAATTGAACCACACACACAACGATAGAAAAAAGTGAGGAAAAAAATAATACCTTCCCTGTACCTGAAGTCGATTTAAAAGTAAAAAAAAAGTCACAAAATTAGATATAGAATAAAAAATAATCGCGTTGGTAGAGATGTTGCGAAAACCGTGAGACTGAAATTGAACCACACACACAACGATAGAAAAAAGTGAGAAAAATATATAATGCCTACCTTGTGCCTGAAGTCGATTTAAAAGTTAAAAAAAAGTCACAATTTTAGAGATGGAATAAAAAATAATACTCGCAAGTGTTGATAGAGAAGCAGCAGAAGTCGTGACACTGAGAATTAAGCACACACACACACACAAAAAGAAAGCAGTGAAAAAAAGATATATAATGTTTTCCCTGTACCTCATGTCGATTTAAAAGTCACAGAATTACAGATAAAATAAAAAATACTCGTAAGTGTGGGTAGAGAAGCAGCAGAAATCGTGACACTGAAAATTAAGCACACACAGAAAGAGAACAGTGAGAAGAAATATATAATACCTTCCGTGTACCTGAACTCAGTTAAGTCACAAAATTAGAGATTAAATAAAAAGTTGTCGTAAGTGAGGATGGAGACGCAGCAAAAATCGTGAGAGAGAGAAAGCTTGGGGGCAACGCAGCAGGAAACTCAGGCAGCCAGCAAAGGAGATCTCCATTTCATTTCATTAACCAAATGGAATATTAAACATTCATGAAATGCTAATTAAAACGTGGATGTCATAATAATGTTACACGGGGCGAGAATGGCTGTGTGTGTGTGTGTGTGTGGGAGGGGGGTTGTGGGGTTGGGTTTGTGTGTGTGTGTGTGTGTGTGTGTGTGTGTGTGTGTGTGTGTGTGTGCCTTGCTTTAATAGTTACTAATCTGTCGTGCGATTTATACGTCAGTTAACCTTCTCTCTCTCTCTCTCTCTCTCTCTCTCTCTAAATCAAAATCTTCACCCTTCCACACACACACTATCACAACACACTAGCTAACTCATCTACACACTCACAGTACTCCCCCATACCCTACACACACGAAACTCACTCTAGCACAGTACACACACTCTCTACGCACTCTAACGCACCTGACACACTCACACCTCAACAATACGTATAAAATTCAGGTGTGTGGTAGCCATGCGTGCTAGATTTATGGCAGGTGGGGGGATGGGGTTGCTGCTGCTGCTCTTGTTGCTTTTGCTGTCGCTGCTCCTGCTGTTTCTCCCTCTCTCATATTTTCACCATGCCTTTTAGCTCTTTGTCCTCCTCTGTTCTGGCTTTTTAGATAATTCTCCCCTTCCTTTTTTTCCCTGATTTTATTATTTTCCTCCTTTTTTTTGTATTTTTCGTCAATATTGCAACCTCCTGTTATATTTTTCTTTCCTTTTTTCTGTCTTTTTCCTATCTGCTGTTTTTTCCTACTATTTTTGCCTTGAATTTTCCTTACTTTTCCTCCTCAGTTATTGTTTTTTTTATTATAATTTTCCTGTCCTTTTTTCCTTTCTATCTACTTTTTTTTTTTTTCAATCTGCTGTACTTTCTCCCTCTCCAAAATTTTTACTATTTTTCGCCATGCCTTGTAGCTGTTTTCCCTCTGTTATTTTTGCCTATTTTCCTGTCCCTTCATTTTCCCATTTAAATATTTTTCTGACACTTCTTCCTATTTTACACTGTGCCCTAGCACCTTTTCCTAAACGATTTATTTTGCCTATTACACCTTGCTGTCCTATTCTGTGTCACATAAACCCTTCCAGTATCACCATACTCTGAATTAATATCCCAAAAGAGAATGTTACGCTGCTGTATTCAAAAATAAATCGCTAAGGTAGAGGTGTGAGGGAGCTTCCTCGAGTGTCAGGGAATATGGAAACTTGTGTATTTTCTTAGTGTCAGGTCGTCAGCTTATCCATTTTCATCTATAAGGGCTTTTGATGTAGTTCTGATGTATTGTTTTGATGTGTTGTTTTGATGTGTTGTTTTGATGAATTGTTTTGATGTGTTGTTTTGATGCATTGTTTTGATGTATTGTTTTGATGTGTTGTTTTGATGTGTTGTTTTGATGTGTTGTTTTGATGTATTGTTTTGATGAATTGTTTTGATGTATTGTTTTGATGAATTGTTTTGATGTTTATGATGTGTTGTTTCGATGCATTGTTTTGATGTGTTGTTTTGATGAATTGTTTTGATGTTTGTTTTGATGTATTGTTTTGATGTGTTGTTTTGATGTGTTGTTTTGATGTGTTGTTTTGATGTGTTGTTTTGATGTGTTGTTTTGATGTATTGTTTTGATGTATTGTTTTGATGTATTGTTTTGATGAATTGTTTTGATGTATTGTTTTGATGTGTTGTTTTGATGTGTTGTTTTGATGTGTTGTTTTGATGTGTTGTTTTGATGAATTGTTTTGATGTGTTGTTTTGATGTGTTGTTTTGATGTGTTGTTTTGATGTGTTGTTTTGATGTGTTGTTTTGATGTTTGTTTTGATGAATTGTTTTGATGTGTTGTTTTGATGCATTGTTTTGATGTATTGTTTTGATGTGTTGTTTTGATGAATTGTTTTGATGTGTTGTTTTGATGTGTTGTTTTGATGAATTGTTTTGATGTGTTGTTTTGATGCATTGTTTTGATGTATTGTTTTGATGTGTTGTTTTGATGAATTGTTTTGATGTTTGTTTTGATGTATTGTTTTGATGTGTTGTTTTGATGAATTGTTTTGATGTGTTGTTTTGATGTTTGTTATGATGTATTGTTTTGATGAATTGTTTTGATGTGTTGTTTTGATGCATTGTTTTGATGTATTGGTTTTATGTATTGTTTTGATGTATTGTTTTGATGTGTTGTTTTGATGTATTGTTTTGATGTTTTGAAGTTTGTTTTATGTATTTTTGATGAATTGTTTTGATGTCTTGATGTATTGTTTTGATGAATTCTTTTGATGTATTGTCTTGCTGTATTGTTTTGAAGTTTCCCTTACGGCGTTCCTCCACTCTTCCCTCCCTCTGACCTTTGCCCTGATCTCTTCCTTTCTTCCTCCCTCTCCCTTCTTCTTCGTCTTCTTGTAATCTTCTTCAGCCCCTTCTGTTTCCTCCTCCTTCCCTTTCATCTTTCCCTTGCTCAATTTTCTCTCTCTCTCTCTCTCTCTCTCTCTCTCTCTCTCTCTCTCTCTCTCTCTCTCTCTCTCTCTCTCTCTCTCATTCTGGCTCTGTCTTTATGTAAACTTACCTACCTCTCTGCATTCCTGCTTACCTACCTACTTACTTCTCTGTGTTTATCTATCTAACCCTGTCTATCTGCCTACCTGCCTATCTCTGTCTATGTATCTATCTATCTGTCTCTCTCTCTCTCTATCTATCTCAATGCTTCCTTCGTCTCAACTCTCACCTTTTCACTGCTCAGCCTCTCTCCTTTCCCCCTTCTCTCCTGCATATTATAACCCTCTCTCCTTTCTCCTTTCCCCCCTTCCCTCTTTATTTCCCTCCACTCTCTTTATCTTAGTTATTTTTATTTATTCTCTGTGTTTTACTGTTATTAAATGGGGAGGAAGGGGTGCAGGGGTGAGTGAGGGTGGAGAAATGGCAGCCTGAATGCGGGGACAGGGTAAGGAGGCGATTTGTTTCTGGTCACCGCTTTCGAGATGAAGGTGTCTGGTTTAAGACTCTCTCTCTCTCTCTCTCTCTCTCTCTCTCTCTCTCTCACACACACACACACACACACACACACACACACACACACACACACACACAAAATCACTCACTCACTCACACTGTCTATCACACACACACACACACACACACACACACACACACACACACACACACACACACACACACACACACACACACAAAAATCACTCACTCACTCACACTGTCTATCACACACACACACACACACACACACACACACACACACACACACACACACACACACACACACACACACACAAAATCACTCACTCACTCAACTGTCTATCACACACACACACACACACACACACACACACACACACACACACACACACACACACACACACACACACAAACAGAGTTGAATAATCCGTCCAATACCTTTTAGTGGATTACAATGCATACAGAATCCTCTTAGATCCGGGCAGGGAAGTTACAAGAAGAAGGTAAAGGGGAAGAGGAGAGAAGTGGAAGAGGCGGAGGAGTGAGAAAAGAGCTAAGGATTAAAGAGAGAGAGAGAGAGAGAGAGAGAGAGAGAGAGAGATTGCCTGTCTAAGGAGATATTAATAGGTAAAGAGAGAGGGAGAGAAAGAGGAGGTGTGCGGGGGATTTGTGAATATGACAGGTGTGTAAGTGAGATGTACAGGTGTGTGTGTGTGTGTGTGTGTGTGTGTGTGTGTGTGTGTGTGTGTGTGTTTGGGGTTGGAAGGCAAGAGAAGTGTAGTTGAGAAACATTGATTAAGCACCTGCACTACACCCTGACCCCCTCTACACCTACACACCTAGATAAGAAGGCAGGTAAAACGAATACACAACCCGGATTTAATGACAAATATGCTTTTTGAGATGGATAATTTTTTTTTAAATCATTTAGCGTTGTTTTATTGTCTGTTTTTGTTGTTGTTTTTTTTTGTTTCTCTTGTTTTTGGTACTGGTAGAGCTGGTGACAGTTTATATTAGAAATTTTTGTGGTCTGAATATATGGAGAGAATGGATAATTTGAGACTGACTAGGAGAGTACGTGTGAGTGAGGTTAAGAGTGAGAGGGGAAGAAAGGAGAATGGAAAATGAGATTGACTTGGAGTGTGTATGTGAGTGAGGTGGAGGGGGGAGGGTAACTGGGAGACCGACGATGAGATGCAGGAATGACATGGAGAGGTGTATGAGTGAGGGTGGCGTGAGTTGGAGAAAAGGCAGCCTGATAGAGAAGGACAGAATGACGTGGAGGCGATTTGTTTGTGGCCACCGCTTCCGTGATCAAGGCATCTGAATATACAACTGGTCTGTAGTTCATCTTTAGTCTTATCTTTCATCTCAAATTTCATCCTTCTCTAGTTAATTCCTTTTTACTTCGTCCTATTCCTGGTTATTTCCCGTTATCAGTGTACTCTTGATACCATCCACTCATCCGCTTAACTAAATTTCCATCATATTATTGACGTGGGAAAATTGCCTTTGCTTTCAACTCTTCTAACCTGCGTGTGTCGTTTTCGTGTTCTCTTACCGGCTTAGAATTTTACTCATCTTGCGGGACTTTGGGGGGATGAAATGAGGTTTAAGTGTTGGGTTGCTTCTGTCTGGATTATTAATACACGCACGCACGTACACGCACACACGCACACGCACACACGCACACACACACATACACACACACACACTAACAAATATGCACACACCTGCCTACCTGCCTACCTACCTACACACACACACACACACACACACACACACACACACACACACACACTTTGCGTGATTGGTTTAGTGGTCGGGTACAGTTTTAAGCACCACACTAAAGTTTCATTGCAAATATAGCGACAAAATATCGTTGCAGGCATTATAGCAATATTGCATCTGCTATCATGAATCTAGTAACTCATTCTACCACAGGGGGGCGCTGGATCCCCACAGGGTGTACTCACAGTAGTCTCTTACCTGCGATCGATGGGTCTGCTCGCCCACACAAACCGGGCTGTCCAGTGACAAGTACGATTTTTCAATAGAATATAATCGTCTTGTGTAAGTCTTTTTTTTTATGCAAGGAAGAAGGAGCCAAAGGCCTAATTATAAATTGGAGACTGACGCCTTCATGTGGTTGCACTGATATAACCGGTTGGCTGTACTGCCCAGTAATACAAACGTGACGAGTTCCCTCCCTATTCCCCGAAAAGAGGATGTGGACTCCCGGACGAGGGTAAATGCAGTCTGCAGTCCAATGGGATCACGTTCTGGATGAGCCTGGGATTGTAACTACTACTACCACTATTACTACTACTACTACTACTGCTGCTGCTGTCTGGCCGCCACCACCCTTGATTGAACAAAATAACATGGTACAGGCCTATATATAATTGCGAACCAGCGATGTTTACTCTCAGTAAAGTTTAGGAATAAGCGGCTCGGCCCGACCTGGCCTGGTGTGACCCGACCAGACCGTCACGCTAAGCAGAAGCTGATCTTTACTCCTGTGTGAAGCAGAGTTGAGAGTCTTTTTGCATGTGATTCATTAAGTAAATTAATCAGCTAAAAACTCACCCATAATAGCGTCGAAACCCTGTGAAATATCGAGTTCTCCAAGGTAGTGTTTGGATGTAATCGGTGAACGCCGCAGGTACGAAAACGGAAAGATTTTGCGTCGTAACACTTTTTTGGCATCAACTACAACAATTAAATATCGGAAATTCTGCCTGTAATTTTATATCAGAGGGAAATTGTGATAACGCGGCGCTCACTTGCTAGTCATGCGCTCACAAGACTCACTTTAATGTTTTTTAGAAATAACTGTGGCAAAGAAAGGTTGACTTGACATTATTTTTCAAGCCCAAGGGAGCTTAAATATCCCTCCGGTTAAGGAAATATTTGTTCGACTTCTGAATAATATACGGAAGTGCAGGAGAGCAACAAAAGAGTTTAGTATTGCATAGATCAGGTGTATGGTTTGCCTATACACTTGCACACCTGTTACCTTTAATAATGGTGTAGGTCAGGTATTTTTAGCCTTAAGGGTGATGTGACGAGGATATAATTTGTAAATGTAAATAAGTATGTGGTAAATAAATAAAAACGTGTGTGTGTGTGTGTGTGTGTGTGTGTGCGTGTGTGTGTAAATAGTCACTCTTATCTTGGTAGCAGTTAATATGTACCTAATGACGCTCTTGCACAGTACATCCATTTATTGTTCATTCTCACGCTCAGTACACCTCTATTTTCCTCAAGTGCATCTCTTCCTTGCTCAGTATGTCTTTGCATTGCTCAGTACCTTTGTTTCTGGCACAGTAACTTCATCATTGTAATGGATAAAGTTGTTATTTTTCTTGCAAAAAACCAAGTTATTTTTTGGCTATATCATATTTTGCCGAGAGAGAGAGAGAGAGAGAGAGAGATATCATACTCTCCTCACTTCTCTCCACATCTTTATCCTTTATTTCATGTTGTAAATGTAACCCTTTTATTTATCACAGTTGAACCATCCAGTAATTTTTATAAACATTCTCTTTCTTCCTCATATATTTGGTTATCAGAATTCAGCCACTCACTTGTCCTCCTCTTTATCGTTTATCTTGTACTTTATGATAAACGATAATCCTCATTTTTTATAAGCTAACCCCATTTTGTTTATTAAAGCTTCCCACATCCCTGTAGGAAGCTTTCTTGTTTTTGTCAGTATTATTATTATTCCAGGGAAGATCAAAATCACTGACATTCGTATACCGTTTGAGCTACAGCTTCATTCTTTTGCCATTTTATAGTACCTTTGTGCCAGATATCATCCTGATCCCACTACCGGAACCCTGATAGGATACGGAAAAAAAGTGAGCCTAAAGCTCAAGAACCACTCAAGTTACAGGGCTGAAATTTTGGTGGCATATACCTGGGCCATGGCCAGAAGCAGTGCTTAATATATTCCAGATCGGATCATTATTTTCTGAGATCGCCTGTGGTTCAAAATTTTGGACTACTCCGGAAGACAGACAAGTCACCTGATTTTACCTGAGAGAGTAAAGCTGGAGTCACCAAACTTGGTGGGCTTAGCGACTGTGGTGACCTGAGGTGACATGCAGATCAGTGACCTCGACCTTAAGGTCCCTTTATAGCCTGGCGTCTAGTAAGCTATGGCTGTGGCAAATTTTTCTGTATAAAAATTGTCCGTGGCCAATTATACGACATTCCAGTGTAGTATTCTAACAATAATTCAAGAGATTCCTACTCACAGGGCTATGTTTATACAATCCACCCCGCCTTCTTTTTACATTTCCATTCTCCTCTCTCTCTCCCGTGAAATCCCTTTTTAAAAATCCCCTCCCCCCTCTTTTTTTCTCTTTCAAGCCATTTTCTGCATGCCAAGTACCGTGCAGCCTTTTCCTAGATTTTCTCTCTGCTTTGCAACTATTTTTTTTTCTTGTTTTCGTAGTTTGGGTATTGCAGTGAACCAATTGGTGTGATTTGTGTTCGTTCATTTTGTATTGTTTTTATTATTATTATTATTATTATTATTATTATTATTATTATTATTATTGGTGGTGGTGGTGGTGGTGGTGGTGGTGGTGTTGTCGTTCTCCTCCTCCTCCTCCTCTTCTTCCTCCTCCACCTCCTCCTCCACCACCTCCTCCACCACCTCCTCCACCACCTCCTCCCCCTCCTCGTCATGATGATGATGATGATGATGAGATGAAGGGAGATAAAAGTGAAGGAAAGGGGAGGAGAGGAGGGAGGGAGAAAAAAAGAGCGTTAGGGAAAGAGGAATATGAGGGAGGGAAAGAGGAAGATGAAAAGATTAACAGTAAGGAGAGAGAGAGAGAGAGAGAGAGAGAGAGAGAGAGAGAGAGAGAGACGGAAGAAGGAATGAGGGAAGGTAAAAAGGAGGAGGAAGGGGAGAGATGAAAGGAGGAGGAAAATGAAAGGGAAGGAGAGACGTAAGAGAGAGAGAGAGGAACGTATGATGAGAGACAGAAAGAGATGGAAGGATGGCAGAGAGGGAAGGAATAAACAGCAATGAGGAAAAAGGAAAAGTGAAGGAGGGAGGAGAGGAAGAGAAGAGAGGGACGAGGGAAGGAGAGAAGATGGAGAGAGGAAAGGAGAGAGAAAAAAGTAGATGGAAGGTAAGGAGGAAGAGGAGAAGGAATTGAAAGAACGATGAGAAGGGAGGCAAAAGGAGTGGAGGAAGAGTGTGGATGGGAAATGACTGAGAGATGAAAAGGAAGATGAAAGAAAGATGAAAGCCAAATCAGGTGAGGGGATGGCTGCGATCAGGAGCCAGTGTTTACCACCTGTTATCAAAGGAAGTCACGTATCAAACTCTCTGTCACTTCCACGAATACTAACACCGCCTCTTTACATAACAAATAACACACACACACACACACACACACACACACACACACACACACACACACACACACACACACACACACACACACACCTATCCCTCTTCCTTTCTCCCCCTGCCCTTTCTTCCGCCTCCTCTTCCCCCTTCATTCTTTCTCCCTGTTCCTCTCCCCCTGCTGTTT
This sequence comes from Coenobita brevimanus, assembly GCF_032717465.1. Taxonomy (NCBI): domain Eukaryota; kingdom Metazoa; phylum Arthropoda; class Malacostraca; order Decapoda; family Coenobitidae; genus Coenobita; species Coenobita brevimanus. Next base: position 1,332,630 of record NC_136965.1, read on the forward strand.
CTCCTTTCCCTTCTCCCTTATCCCCCCCTCCCCCATACACTCATCTTCTCTGCCTCATACCTCTACTGATATTTCTTTCACTCTCCACCCTCCCCCTTTCTTTCTCCCCAATACCCCATACCTCTACAGTCTCCCCCTTCTCTCCACATTCACCTGAGTCTCACGTCGGCCCCCCTCTTTCTCCCTCCTTGCATTTCCTCCCCTCCTCCTTCCTCCTCCCTCTCCCTCCTCTCTCCCTTTTTCCCCCTTCCTCCCCTTCTTCCTTTTCCTCCATCCCCCTTTCACAATCCCTCCCCATTGTCCCCTCCCTCTCCTTCTTCCCCTCTATACCACTTCACTCTCCCTTCCTCTTCAGTTCCCCTCCCCTTCTCCATCCCCTCCCCTTCTCCATCCCCTCCCCTACTTCCTGTTCCTCCCCCATAGCCTCCCTCCCCTCCTTCCTCTTCCTCTCTCCCCTCCTTCCTCTTCCTCCCTCCCTTTCTCCCCCTTTCCTCCCCCTCCCCCAACACTCTCACACCCGGAAAAAGCAACATATATTTGTGTGTTCATGTTTTGGGGGATGCTGCTGTTGTTTTTGTTGTGTGTTTGTTTGTCAGTGTGTGTAGAGTTTGAGTGCGTGTGTGTGTGTGTGTGTGTGTGTGTGTGTGTGTGTGTGTGTGTGTGAGAGAGAGAGAGAGAGAGAGAGAGGGAGAGAGAGAGAGTGAGAGAGATGTGCTTTTAATGTTGAGTGTGTTTGAGTGCGTAGAGTTGCGTGCGTGTGCTTAAGTGGGTAGGGAAACGTGGGTAGTGGTATGTGCGTGAGCGTAAGTGTGTTTGTATGTCACTGTGTGTACTCGTAGTTGAGTGGGTTTGCGTGAGTGTATGTGTAAGGTTGCGTGCGTTTGTGGGTTCGGGGTGCTGCGTGTATCGGTGTGAGAGTGAATGGGTGTGAGTGTATTAGCTGATGTGTGTGTGTGTGTGTGTGTGTGTGTGTGTGTGTGTGTGTGTGTGTGTGTGTGTGTGTGTGTGTGTGTGTGTGTGTGTGAGTGTACGTGCTTGCGTGTACACCAAACTTGATAAATTTTTTGTGAGTGCAGTGCTGGGAGTGTATGTATGTATGTATATATGTATGTATGTGACTGTGTACGGGGAAAATGCATGATAATTTGTATGCAGATATGTGTTTGTGTGTGTGCATAGGAGTGTGTAGGTTTCAGTGAGTGCTCGTGTGTGTGTGTAAAGTGCTTTTATGTGTGTGCGTGCTGGCTGTAAGTGCTGAGTTAAGTGGTTTTTGAGAGAGAGAGAGAGAGAGGGAGAGAGAGAGAGAGAGAGAGAGAGAGAGAGAGAGAGAGAGAGAGTGAGAGAGAGAGAGAGAAATCAGGATGGTGTTCGCTGGAGATGGTTTGGTAAAAATGGTGAAGATTTTTATATGTTCCAGCACTTGCCCCCAACTTGGCTGCTTTCAGATGGTAATATCTTCCATTTCGGGGGCGCCCTCTCCCTCTCTCGCCCCCCTTCCCCCGCCCCCCGCCCCCTCTCGTCCCCCCTCGCCCCCCATACCTCGCTCTACTTTTACCTATGTCAGCGTTTTTCACTTTCCATACATCTTTACTCACTTTGCCTCTCCTCCGACACCCGTAGAACTCTTATATGGTACTTATATGGTAAAGCGGGGAACTGGATAGATAGATAGATAGATAGATAGGTTGACAGTTGGGTGGATGAATGGATCGATCAGTGGATGGATGAATAGATGGATGGATGGATGGATGGATGGATGGGGCTGTGTTAGGTGGATGTACGGCTGTGTGTGTCTGAATCGACCCCTTTCAGTAGAGAGAGAGAGAGAGAGAGACAGACAGACAGACAGACAGAGAGGAAAAAACTATCATAAGCTGAATAAAAATAGGTCTTCTTGCCCTGAGGAGTCTAAGAATTCAAAATCTACAGTATATAAATAAGTGAATAGATTAATAAATAGATACATAGATAGATTAATAAATAGATAAATAGATAAAAATGGGGTTTATCTAAATTAATCTATTATAAATTCTACCTGTGTAATTCCATATATATTTTTTTTCTTCGACAGGTGTGGTGATTCCCTGCCCAAGTCATCACCAGTTGGGAAAAAAAAAAAAATTGACCTGCTGAAAAACCAAAAAAAAATAATAATCCTGCTAAAAGATCACGAAAAATTAAAGACCTGAAAAAAAAAATACACCACCTGCTGAAAAAAAAAGTAGACCACCTGCTGAAGAAAATAGACCACCTGCTGAAAAAAATAGACCACCTGCTGAAAAAAAGCGTAGACCACCTGCTGAAAAAAAAAGTAGACCACCTGCTGAAAAAAAAAAACGTAGACCACCTGCTGAAAAAACGTAGACCACCTGCTGAAAAAAAGTACACCACCTGCTGAAAAAAAAAGTAGACCACCTGCTGAAAAAAAAAACGTAGACCACCTGCTGAAAAAAAACGTAGACCACCTGCTGAAAAAAAAAAAAAAACGTAGACCACCTGCTGAAAAAAAAAAACGTAGACCACCTGCTGAAAAAAAAAAAGTAGACCACCTGCTGAAAAAAAAAAAACGTAGACCACCTGCTGAAAAAAAAACGTAGACCACCTGCTGAAAAAAAAAGTAGACCACCTGCTGAAAAAAAAAACGTAGACCACCTGCTGAAAAAAAAACGTAGACCACCTGCTGAAAAAAAAACGTAGACCACCTGCTGAAAAAAAAAGTAGACCACCTGCTGAAAAAAAAACGTAGACCACCTGCTGAAGAAAATAGACCACCTGCTGAAAGAAATACACCACCTGCTGAAAAAAAACGTAGACCACCTGCTGAAAAAAAAACGTAGACCACCTGCTGAAAAAAAAAACGTAGACCACCTGCTGAAAAAAAAAACGTAGACCACCTGCTGAAAAAAAAAGTAGACCACCTGCTGAAAAAAAAAAACGTAGACCACCTGCTGAAAAAAAAAAACGTAGACCACCTGCTGAAAAAAAAAAACATAGACCACCTGCTGAAAAAACGTAACCTCCTGCTGAGAAAGTTGAAAAAAAAAAAAACCGTAATTTCCTGCTGAAAAAATCGAAAAAAAAAAAAGTAACCTTCTGCTGAAAAAAAAACTCAAGAAACCGTAGACCTTCTGCTGAAAAAAAAACTCAAGAAACCGTAGACCTTCTGCTGAAAAAAAAAAAAAAACATGAAACCGTAGGCCTCCTGCTGAAAAAAAAAAAACATGAAACCGTAGGCCTTCTGCTGAAGAAGAAAAAAAAAGATGCCTTCCTGCTGAGAAAAACTAAAAAAACAAAAAAGTTGACAAAAAAATATCAGGCGTGTGCGTGGAACTAGGAACAGTGAGAGGTGTGTGCGTGGAACAAGGAACTGTGTAGGCGTGTGCGTGGAACAAGGAACAGTGTAGGTTTGTGCGTGGAACAAGGAACTGTGTAGGCGTGGGCGTGGAACAAGGAACAGTGTAAGCGTGTGTGTGGAACAAGGAACTGTGTAAGCGTGTGCGTGGAACAAGGAACAGTGTAAGCGTGTGCGTGGAACAAGGAACAGTGTAAGCGTGTGCGTGGAACAAGGAACAGTGAGAGACGTGTGCGTGGAACAAGGAACAGTGTAAGCGTGTGCGTGGAACAAGGAACAGTGTAAGCGTGTGCGTGGAACCTAGAACAGTGAGAGACGTGTGCGTGGAACAAGGAACAGTGAAAGACGTGTGCGTGGAACAAGGAACAGTGAAAGACGTGTGCGTGGAACAAGGAACTGTGTAGGCGTGTGCGTGGAACAAGGAACAGTGTAAGCGTGTGCGTGGAACAAGGAACAATGTAAGGGTGTGCGTGGAACAAGGAACAGTGTAAGCGTGTGCGTGGAACAAGGAACAGTGTAAGCGTGTGTCTGGAACAAGGAACAGAGGCGTGTGCGTGGAACAAGGAACAGTGAAAAGGCAAACAGACTAAGTTTCGCGAGATACTGACAAATCCAAATATACTTGTGTTAATATAAAATCAGTTGAGTGTGGAAATGCAGAATAAAAAATATATATATATTTAAAAAGTTGAATTTTGATATATATAATTAGAGAAATAGTGGATGGTTGAGATATAGACGAAATGATAGATATATGAACGAAAGAAGAAAATCGAGAGAGAGTTGGAAGAAGAATATGGAAGGACAGAATTAGATAACTTTAAAACGCAGAAAAAATATATGGTCTGTGAATAGATGATAAAGACATAGAGAATTTAGTGAATCGTTGAAATATAGACGAAGGAAGAGAGATTTATAGACGAAAGAAGTGTGTTAATAGATGTTCGAAGTGATACAGACGATCCAGTGAAATATAAATGGAATCAGAATCCGTGAAGAGTAGAAATATAGACGAAAGAAAAGAGTAATTGATAAAATAAAAGGAAAACGAAACGAGAGAAATATAAACAAGATCAGAATTAGTGAGTAGTTGAATTTAAGGGACAAAATTAGTGAAGAGTTAACATGCATAAGAATCAGTGAAATTCAGACGAAAGAACAGAATCTGGTCTCTGAAATATAAAGAAAAAAAGAGAGAACTTGAGGATTTATAAGAATCGAGTGTTCGCCAGAGAGAGAGAGAGAGAGAGATCCGCCGTAGTAGCAGCAGGAGAAGGAGAGGAGGCCCGGGAACTAAAAGGATGGAGGAGGAGGTCTGAGGTCGCCGCTGGTGAGAGAGTGAGAGAGAGAAAGAAAGAAAGAGAGAGAGAGGTGGAATCAGGATGAGGGGGATCAGGAGAGCAGTATTACCCCCCTCCTTCATCAGGCCCCTCTTGGTCACCTGCCTGGCCCTCTGCATCTATACAGGTAAGTCAATACAGGTGTTGTTAATTTACCTCGATTGTCAGGTGTTATTCTCTTTAATTAGCAGATTATAAGAGAGGAAGATTTTTTTTTTCTGTTGCCAAAATCTTGTTAGGACTATTTTGGTTACCTGTCTGGGTCTCTACAGGTACGAAAGGGTTAATTAGTTGATTATTTACCTTCTGTACAGGTGTGAGTTTTTTCCTGTGGCTATAAGATTATTTTGTTTTTGTTTTTTTGTTTTAATTTTTTTGAAGGCCACGTGAAAATTGTTGTGGCCTCATTTTTGGTTAGTTCCCTCATAGGAGAGAGAGAGAGAGAGAGAGAGAGAGAGAGAGAGAGAGAGAGAGAGAGAGAGAGAGAGAGAGTAGGCTAAGGAATTTCTGGCATGCAGCAAAGAGTGAAATAGACACAGACCTACTCAGAGGAACGAGAAATTCATGCTTTAAGTGGCTTTGTGGAGAGGGAGAGAGAGAGAGAGAGAGAGAGAGAGAGAGCGAGAGAGAGAGAGTTATGGGTATTTGAAAGTCTATGGGATGTCGCGATATGTAGGCGGTCGTGTGTGTGTGTGTGTGTGTGTGTGTGTGTGTGTGTGTGTGTGTGTGAGAGAGAGAGAGAGAGAGAGATGAGGGGATAGAAATATAATAAATGTGGATGGGAAGAGAGACAGATAGAGAGTGGAAATGCAGACAGTGATGGTGGTGTTGGTAGAGGTGGATGGAGGGGGGGAGTGGAGGTGGGGGGAGTAGATGTTGAAATATTTGTGGAGGGAGAGGGAAGCAGAGTGGAGGACAGCACGTGTGAAGAAGCTGATAGATTGATGGGCAGGATGATAGATAGATAGATAGATAGATAGAGGGGTGAATTAATGAATGGAGATATTGAAACGTAGATGAGTAGTTAGACTGGCATTGAGAGACAGACAGACAGACAGATACATAGACAGATAGATATCGAGGTAGATTGATTGATAAAAAATACAGGCAGGCAGACAGAGGGACGAGCAGTCAGAGGAGGAAGGGGGGGATACCGGTAGAGGAAGAGGAAGAGGAAGGAGGAAGGAAAGGGTGGGGGAGAGGGGGGAAAGGGACGCAGGGGAAAAACGTAGAACAGGAAGACACAGAAGACGGAAGCGAACAGAGACAGATTGACAAAAAAAAAAGGAAAAAGGAAGAATAACAAGAAAAATATAGAACACAGGGTAGGGTGGAGGGGGTTGGAAGCAGTGTCGATTTTGGAGATCACTTAAAATAAATCTTAAATGATTTCTTAAGGAAAAAAAATAGTTTATTGTTACGTATGATTTCTTTTGTATTTCCACACCTCTACCCCTTCATTACGGTGACGTCTTATATGGCTACGTCCAGGCGGTTTATGAACACCTGGCGACATGTAAACCTGGGACAGTATCATAGCAGAGGTCTAGCATTTGGTACACTTGAGATCCGTAACATAATCCCATGTTTGATTGTGGCACTGACGTGAAGGATCGGATAAATATTACCTGAAATGACCAGGTACCCGTGATGCCTGATCGTTGGTGATTGTAGCTAGACCTCCACCTCACAGACACTGTCCCAGGTTCACGTGTAGTCAGATTGGAGTATTGATTTAACTAGTAACCAAGGAGACTCATAAGTAAGGCGCTTTGTAACATATAAATTACGTAACTTTGTAGCTCAGTTGGTGGTCAGGTGTAGTCAGAATGGAGTTTTAATTTGACTAGTAACCAAGGAGACTGGCATAACTAAGGCTTGTTGAATTTATATACACTCCCAGCTTAGTATTCACGTTAAGATTTGCCCAGTTCCCTGAGATGAAAGAGTTAAGAAAGTTTTTAAATATGAAGCCCTGGTGTGCAAGTGTTGGCTTAAATGTTTTATGAGAGAGCGAGGGAGACGGGACGAAGCTGAGAGAGAGAGAGAGAGAGAGAGAGAGAGAGAGAGAGAGAAATCCATTTTTCCTGTCACTTTTTCGATTTTTTTGCCCTCGTCTCTATGTCACTTCCCTTTTTTTGATTTGGGTTGCTGCCTCGTTGTTGGCATAGTCTTCTGGTATGTGGAATTTGAGAGAGAGAGAGAGAGAGAGAGAGAGAGGGGGGGGAGAGAGAGCGTTTACATGATTTTTTGAAGCCAACATTTTTTCTTTTTTAATCTGGCAGTGTGAAGGCAGATGAATTTTGCGTTTTTAGATGGACCGAAGTACAAACACATCCACGAAAACAAGAGGGAAAGAATCTGAAACCGAGTCTGCATCACTGAAACGCGTGTCTCTGAATGTCGCTCGCTTCTTAAATGTCCGTCATTCCCACATTGATTCGATTTAGAGAGCCAGAGGAGGGTAATATAGGTGTATTGTTTTTTCGAAGGCTAAATCGCCTGCGACCTGGCGTTAAGGTTAGGTTACATCCATCTTCTTCCTTCCTCCATTATTTTCTTTCTTTTTGACTGTCTGTCTGCCTTTCGTTCTTTCTGTCCGCCTGTCTTTCTTTCTCTCCGTCTGTCTTTCTTTCTGTCTTTCGTTCTTTCTGTCCGTCTGTCTTTCATTCTTTCTGTCTGTCTGTCTTTCAGTCTTTCAGTCTTTCGTTCTTTCTGGCCGTCTGTCTTTCATTCTTTCTGTCTGTCAGTCTTTCAGTCTTTCAGTCTTTCTGTCCGTCTGTCTTTCGTTCTTTCTGTCCGTCTTTCTTTCTTTCTTTCTTTTTCTCCGTCTGTCTGTCTTTCTGTCCGTCTGTCTCGTTCTTTCTGTCCGTCTGTCTCGTTCTTTCTGCTCGTCTGTTCTGTTTTACTTTCTCTTTATTTATTTATTCATTTTGCATAATTTGGACTCAGACTGTTGGAAACAATGAAAATAAGTAATATTCATAATTTTGCAGTGCTGTTATTTTGTAATTTTGGTTATTCAAGGAGAAGGATTCGCCTGGAATTCTGAAGTGAAGAATGTGTCTCTATGTTGGAGTTCTACTTGTAGGTATTTGGGCGTTTATATAGAGACAGACAGACAGACAGACAGACAGAGAGAAATTCCAGGTGCCTGTATATTAAAGGTTACTGGAACTCACATAAAGAAGGTAAAATACCAGACTTCTTAACTTCCTATGTCTGTACCTTACAAGAAATCGTAAACTTGAAGAATTACTTGGATTAATGATGGCTTGAGAGGGGTGGAGTGGAGAGGTATATGAAAAGACGAGGGTGTGAGCTGGAAATGGGGGCAGTGAAATGGGGGGGACAGGGCGACATGGAGGCGGAATTTTTTGAGGCTTGTAAATGTTAGAAGACGCAAAGTTAGTTTTAAGTTGAACTGACTCTTTGGTATTTGCAAGAATTGTATATATTTAAAATTTCAGAAGTTTAATAAAGGTGAATTTCTTGGAGTAGGGACGTTGTAAGTTTTTTTTTTTTATGCAAGGAAGAAGGAACCAAAGGCTAGATGCCCGCAAATTGTTCCTTCCAAGAAAAATGTAATAGAGAGCCGAATTCAGGTATAAGATAAGGTGTTATTTACATATTTTCTCTGTATTTCACCTTTTTACGTTTCTGTATAGGGTCGATATGTTTGACCAGTCTTCGTCAAGCAACTGTATCTCAGTAATAATAATAATAATAATGATAATAATAATAATAATAATCCATAACAAAACCCATCCTGCGCACCACATTATAAAGCCAACAACGATGGAGAAAAATCAGGCATCGATTATCCTGGAAATGTCGTAAAAGCGTCGAGTTTGGCACAAATTTCTCGCTGTGGGTTTTTAGTAATACGGTCGTTTCCGGGGGGCGAGAAAACACCCCAGAGTTAGTGTGAGAATAGAGAGAGAATAACATAGAGACTTAAAGATATCTCACTCCCTGAAAAGATTTATTGGAACGTTTTAAAGAGAGGGAGATACTAGATGGGTCACTCGTCTGGGTTTAGCAGGAATAAGATAGTTTTGTCTCACGCTGTTAAAAGTTAATTGAAGACTAAGTTTTTGGGAATGAGGAACCGCTTGTAAGGTTAGTATATCGCAGAGAACAGAGAGAGAGAGAGAGTGAGAGAGAGACTTGATTATGTCTTTAAAGGACTGAGCCACTGTCATGATGTCTTGGCTTTATGTTGTGCTGTGTGTGTGTGTGTGTGTGTGTGTGTGTGAGGGAGGGAGGGAGAGAGAGAGGGGGGGGGAGGAATGAACACTAAGAACAAGGGGATGGGGCCATGGAGGGGGGGCGACTAGCGCCATCAACTAAGCCCATTATTTACAACATTAATTTTTTCATCCATATTTAAATACCATTCTATACCAGAACACCAGATCAGTGAATAGAAATGGACAAAAATACCAGACGAATCTATACCATGATCACAGAAGCTGGATTTACAGCAATGCGATAAATTACTGTTGTTTCGAGATGCGCCAAGGAGATATGGTGACGTCATCGGTTAAGCCCCGCCCACCTGTTTGTTTATGTTATTTTTGGAGATTTCGTCGCACGTATGTTTAGTGACTTATCTTGGCTGTGTCGTCGTGATACCTTGTTTTATGTTACTGATTCAGGCTCTTTCAGTATTAGAGAGATATTCAGAGCTTATAATGAAGTGAGAAAGTGCAGGACGCAGAATTATTCGCCAAGGAACATGTACTACGAAAACTCCAACTTCAAGACATCTCGGTTTGTTTACATCTGTGTGGCAGGAGTGAGTTACCGATCGCTTGTGTGTGTCTATGTGTTTATTTAGCGTGTTTTTTCGTGCTTAATCGTCGCCGTGTGTGGAAAAACGGAGAGAAAAACAGCAATAGGTGGGGAAAATGGAAAAATGAGCCGCGTGAGAGCCCAAATCGAGGAGAGAAGGCGGAGGAATAAAAACATCAACACGGCATGCAAGGTGTGGTGCCATTTGACGCTCTCAAAAATTTATCTCTCTGTTTCACCCACTCCTCTCGTAATTCTGTCTCTCATTTCTAACGTTGTCATCATTTCTCTGGAGTTTTTTGTATTTTGAATTTTTTAGTATATTTTCAGGTTATAAATAACAGAGATGGATGATATATAGAATGACAATGGAACGTTCTCATATTTTTCGTCTACATATCTCGCATTATCTTGGCTACTTATCTTAGAAATTTAGAAGACATTTTTAATTTTATCATTTCTTTCGAGTATCGTATATTTTTGAGTTTTTTAGTACAGTTTTCGGGTTATAAATAAGAGAAGTGAATGATATAAAGAGGGATATAAGTGAACGTGCTTGTATTTTTCATCTAGCTACGTATACAAAGATCTTCCCTTTTGAACGATTACATAGCGGAAAAGACGAACCATTTGAAACACGCCTTGGTAGAGAGAGGACTTTTCAGTGTATTTCGCCAGTTGTAAATTTTCTTCAGACGTAACTGTGATTTCTTTGACTGTGCCTCTTCATCATCCAGACCTTTTTCCCCCCAACTCAGTAAGGATCATATTCACTTCTCCTTGATTTTTTTTTAAATTGTATTGAGAATATAAATTATTGTACTCTTTTTTTATTCTCTTTTTATTTTGAGTATACCTCGTTTCACCTGTTTTTTTTTTTTTTCTTTTTTTGGCATTAAGAGTTTATCATTTTACTTTTTTTTCTTATTTTTTGTTCCATTGAGAGTTCACATAATTTTACCTCGTATTTTTTCTTTTTTTCTTTTGCATTACAAATATCTCATTTCATCTTTTTTTTCTCTCTCTCTGAGTAAAAATCTACCCGCTCCCGTGGACGACAACATAAAGGTCAAAATCGTTAGGAGTTGTCAGTGCGAGAAGGACGGGAATTGAACAGCAGAATTGTGAGATGCTTGGTGTGGTGTGGTGTGGTGTGTGTGTGTGTGGTGTGGTGTGGTGGTGTGTGTGTGTGTGTGTGTGGTTATTTTTGTTAGTATTAGCAGTAGTTGTAGTAGTAATAGTAATATAGTATTTGTAGTCGAAGTAGTGGCAATGGTTGTGCTTGGTAATGGTGGTGTTAGTAGCAGTAGTAGTGGTAGCAGAAGTAGTACCATAGTAGTAGCAGTAGCAGTAGTGATGGTGGTAGTGGTGGTGGATGATATGTGGAGACTCAGATGTGGAAGAGAGAGAATTTTGGAAGGAAGGACAGAGCAGGGAGGAATATAAGATGCTGGAGAGGGAAATATATAATCATCTGAAGCACTGGGGTGAGAGGCAAGGAGGTGGAGTCATGAGGCTGAGAAATTGATGTGGAAAGTGTAGGTGGATTTTCTTAATCTGTGGTGTGGAGAGGGTGGAGTTCTGTCTGTCTGTCTATCTCTGTCTATCTCTTTATCTATCTCTTCTGTCTCTTTATCTGTCTGTGTCTGTGTTTGTTTATGTCTGTTTCTGTAAATGGCTGTCTGTATGTCTGTGTGTATCTCCTTATCTGTGTCTATCTGTCTATTTATCTATCTGTCTATCTATTTATAACCAGGCGCCTTAATCCCTTCACCTCACACATCCTTCCCTCGTGTCCCTTCCCACCCCATCCCTCCACATCATCCTCATGAGAGAGAGAGAGAGAGAGAGAGAGAGAGAGAGAGAGAGAGAGAGCGTAAACCATTTATTTATTTATTTATATTTTTTAGGGGGCTTTTTGAAACTGTAATGCCCTTTTAGAACCGTCATTAATCCCTTTACAAATAATCGCCCTCTTCAGCTGAATAAAATCGTCTGGAGGCAGCAGCATAAATTAAAACCGTCGGATTCAAAAGGTTCATTTGTAGCGCATTGTGGCTTGCGGTTGAGGGACAAACTGGGACAAAAGTTGGTTTACTATTCCACTGCGTCTGCTTCACATTTTGGTCATGTCTGTCAATTTCCCTTCAACGCTTTGTATTAAGGAATCGTGTCTGTGGCCAGGGAAACATACCAAGCCTCTCTCAGCTTAGGAATATTAGCCAGCAGAGGAAAGTGAGAGGCAGAGAAACATACCAAGCCTCTCTCAGCTTAGGAATATTAGCCAGCAGAGGAAAGTGAGAGGCAGAGAAACATACCAGGCCTCTCACAGCTCAGGAATATTAACCAGCAGAGGAGAGTAAGATAATATTAAACAGCAGGGGAAAATGAGATGACATTAACCAGCAGAGGAAGGTGAGAAGTATCAGTTATATTTGGGCAGAGAAGCATTCCAAGCCTCTCTCAGCTTAGGAATATTAGCCAGCAGAGGAAAGCGAGAAGCAGAGAAACATACCAAGCCTTTCTTAGCTTAGGAATATCAGCCAGCAGAGGAACGTGAGAAGTAACAGGTAAATATTAGACAAGATATTGCTCCCGTTTGTGGAGGCAGAAATGTGGAGTCAATCGAGAACGCGCGCTGTTGGATGATGAAATGTGGAGCGAGTGGCTGAAGAGGGGAAATGTGGAAGCAGAATGGGATAGGAGAGGGTATTGTGAAGGTGGAGACTAAGATGGGAGTATGTGGAGGAGGTGGAGAAGCAAGAGGATTATTGAAGGAGATGGAGGCGCAAGAGAAATTGTGGAGGTACAGACTGAGATAGGAATTGTGGAGGAGGTGGCGGGAGCAGGTGGATTTGAGCATTTGTATTTGGAGGTGTGGAAGTGGATGATATTTTGAAGGTGGAGGTGGATGGGGAAACTTGTGGATGTGGAGGAGAGAGACTTGTAACGATGGTGGTTAATGTAGGAATAGTGGAGGTAGGTAGAGGAGCAGGAAGAGTGTGGATGATGGGTGGAGGCGAAGGTGGATGAAGAGACGTAGAGAGAGTGACAGGAAATGGGAAGTAAGGGGACAAGGGAACTGAAGTGACAGAAGGGAAGGGGTAGGGGAAGGGAATGAGGGAGTAAGGGAAGGGAAGGGGTAGGGACAGGGGAAGGGGGAAGTGAAGGGGTAGGGACAGGGGAAGGGGGAAGTGAAGGGCGTTATCGTTAAGGGACACTGACCCCATGAAGTCCCCCTCGGGTATATAACAGTATTGTGCATCTTGGACCTCTCCCACGCTCCCTGCACCTTCATTGTTCCTTAGGCTACTACTGCTCACCCCTCAATTAACCCACCCCTGCCATTACTACTACTACTACTACTACTACTACTGCTGCTACTACTACTGCTCACACCTCAGCCGAGCACCTCCCTCATTGCTCCTGCTACTGCTACCCTTGATTGTCGCAGCAAAATTATTTCTTCTGCTTCTGTTACTGCTTGGATTACTGTTACTCTGTTTATTTACCTCACTGTGTCAAGTATTTAAGTATTACGATATTTGGTGCCTAGCGAACCATTGTGGAATATTATGTGCAAGTTTTATAATGGGTTGATTATAAGTGAAGCGAGATTTTTACCCGCGACTGTACGTTTTGTGATTTGCGTGTGTGTGTGTGTGTGTGTGTGTGTGTGTGTGTGTGTGTGTGTGTGTGTGTGTGTGTGTGTGTGTGTGTGTTCTCAACCGCAAAGGAGCTAGAGGTGCTGATCATCCTGCCTCCCTTCCCTTCTCTCTTCGCACAGCTGGTACTATCGCTTCAGCTGGTACTATCGCTTCAGCTGGTACTATCGCTACAGCTGGTACTATCGCCACAGCTGGTACTATCGCTTCAGCTGGTACTATCGCCACAGCTGGTACTATCGCCACAGCTGGTACTATCGCCACAGCTGGTACTATCGCCACAGCTGGTACTATCGCGACACCTGCGTCTACGTTATTTTTCTCTTCCCTTCCCCTCCCTTCCTTTCCTTGGTTCCCATCCTTCCCTCCTTCCCTTTCCTTCCCCTCTCTTTTTCTCTCCTAGTACCCTTCCCCTGCCCCCTTCCTCCTTTCCTTTTTCCTTCCTCCCTCCTCTCTCCCTTCCCATCGTTTCCCCTTCCTTTCATCCCTCCTTCCTTCCTTCACTCCCTTTTCTTCGTTCCTTCACCTTCTATCCCATTTTATACCTTCCCTTCCCTCCTGTCTTTCACTTCCCCCTTTCCTTCCATCTCGCTCTCCCTTTCCCCCCTCCTTCCTTCCCTCCTTCCTTCTCTCCTTCCCTCCATCACACAGTTGGCACCATCGCTACACTGGCGTCCGCATCACCCGGCCAGGTCGTGGATCCAAATTGCACCCATTTCAGAGCTTGGTGTTATTACACTGCTCACCATCTTAATATCACCGCCATTACTCCCTCCCCTCCAACACCTACTCCCTCTGTCTACTACTCCTGCCTGTCTACTCCTGTCTACCTAGTCCTCCTGTCACTTCAACGCTCCTGTCTCCTGTCTACTCTCCACTCCTCCCTCTTCTCTCCTTCTGTCTCTTCTTCTTCCTACCTACTCCCGTCCACTTAGTCACTCTGTCTTTTTAATACTCCTGTCTCCTCCTCTCTGCTTCCTATCCCTTTCTTTTCTCTCCTCTTCCTGTCTTCTCTCAGTTCCTCCCTTCCCTCTGCTTCCTCCCATCTCTTCACTCCTCCTCCACTCCATCCCTCCTCTTTCCTCCTCCTCCTCCACTCCATCCCTCCTCGTTCCTCCTCCTCCTCCACTCCATCCCTCCTCTTTCCTCCTCCTCCCTCCACTTCTCTCCTTCTCTCCCTCCCATGGCCCTTGATATCATACTGTTGGCTCTTTATCCCGCTTCCAATGTCCGCCTCCTTCTCTTAACAGTAAGGAGGAAGTGGAGGAAGTGACGAGGTGGAGGGAGGAAGTGACGAGGTGGAGGGAGGAAGTGGCGATGTGGAGGGAGGAAGTGGCGGGGTGGAGGGAGGCAGTGACGAGGTGGAGGGAGGAAGTGGCGAGGTAGAGGGAGGAACTGGCGGGATGGAGGGAGGAAGTGGCGAGGTGGAGGGAGGAAGTGACGAGGTGGAGGGAGGAAGTGGCGAGGTATTGGCAGGAAGTGGTACAAATCATTCAATATTTTGCCTAGAGTTACTGTAGCGCATTCCACCTCTCTGTTTATATAATCAGAGTTTGTGGGAGAGAGAGAGAGAGAGAGAGAGAGAGAGAGAGAGAGAGAGAGAGAGAGAGAGAGGGAGAGAGAGAGAGAGAGAGAGAGAGAGAGAGAGAGCAGGCTAATAGACAGACAGAAGGAGAAGGAAGAAAGGAAAGAATAGAGACAGTGAGGAAAGAAACGG
>NC_136965.1:1352500-1355000 GCF_032717465.1 Coenobita brevimanus
TTCCTCCCATTCCTCATGATATCCTCCCTATATTACTGTTTTTTCCCTCCTCTTCTCCTCTTCCTCCCCCCTCCTTCTCCTCTTCCTCTTCCTCCTCCCTTCCTTCCCCTTTCTTCTTTTCTTCTTCCTCCTCCTCCTTTTCCTCCTCCTCTTCCCTTCCCTCCTCTTCCTTCTTGTTTATGTTCCCGTATATTCATTATTTTGTACTTCCTTCAGCAAGATTCCTTCCATCTCTCCTCCTCCTCCTCTTCCTCCTCCTCCTCCTCCTCCACCTCCTTCTCCTCCTCCTCCTCCTCCTCCTCCTCCTCCTCCTCCTCCCGTTCTCTCCAAGTCTCCTAAATCACAAACTTTCCTCCCCATCCCTCCTCCTCCCTCTCCTCTCCAGCCCATCTCTCTCCCTCCTCCTCCCTGCCTCCCCCCCCCTCTCTCTCATCACACACACACACACACACACACACACACACACACACACACACACATGCGTTGAAACATTTACTGAATCTGAAACTTTATTTTGGCTTGTGAGGTCAGTTTATGTCCGTCGTTTAGATAAGAGTCTGGCCTGGGGAGGGAGGGAGGGAAGGAGGGAGAGAAGGAGGGAGAGAAGGAGGGAGGGAGGAAGGAGGAGGAGGGATAGAAGGATGGAAGAGAGGAAGAGAAGGAGGGAGAGACGTATGAAAGAGGGAGAGAGGGAGAGAGAGAGAGAGAGGGAGAGAGAGAGAGAGAAGGAGGGAGGGAGAGAAGAAGAAGGAGGGAGAGAAGGATGGAATAGAGGAAGAGGGAGGAGGGTGGGAAAAAGAAGAGGGAGGGAGGGGAAATATGGAACCATAAAGTGGGAAAGAAAGGTAGAGGAGAAAGGAGGAAGGAAGGAAGGAAGGAGAGAGAGGAGGGAGGAAGGAAGGAGAGAGAGGAGGGAGGAAGGAAGGAGAGAGAGGAGGGAGGAAGGAAGGGAAGGAGAGGAAGAAAGAGGAGGGTGGGAGTGAGAAGAGGGAGAGAAGGAAGAAGTGCAAATGAGAGAAATTGAAGGAGAAGGGAGAAAAGGGAGAGACAAGGAGTGTGAGGAAGGAGAGAAGGGAGGAAGAGGGAGGGGAGAGAGGAAAGATGGAAGGGAGGGAATGAGGAGGGAGGAGAGGGAGGAGGGAAAGACAGGGAGTGAAGGATGAGGGGAGGGAGAGGAGAAGGAGGATGAGGGTGATTGAGGGAGAAGGAAGAGGGAAGGCGTGTGGAGAAAGTTAGGAATGTGGTGAAGGAAGGTGGGAATGTGGTGGAGGAAGGTAGGAATGTGGTAGAGGAAGGTGGGAATGTGGTGGAGGAAGGTAGGAATGTGGTGGAGGAAGGTGGGAATAAGAGAGAAAGAGAGAGAGAGAGATCTGCGTGCCTACAGCCCTTTACCTTCGCATCTTAACTACCTGTGCTAAGGGTTTGGACACAGGTAAGGGGAGTTAGTCCGAATTTGCCCGTAATTCGGACAAGTAGCACTCCTGTGGCCGGTCAAGGTCCCTAATTTGTGTTTTTATTGTGTGTGGAGAGAGAGAGAGAGAGAGAGAGAGGAAATCCACTTGTAATCATGGTCATTATCTTTGCTTCATTTCATTTCATTTCACCTTCATTTCCGTCCACCTCCCTTCACACCTCCATTAGACAGGTAACTCTTACACCTGTCCATCATTATTGCACAGGTAGCCTCATTTCCTCCTCTTTCCTCTGTTTTATCTCCATTTCCCCTGTCCTTGGTCTTCCTACATCTCTCTCTCTCTCTCTCTCTCTCTCTCTCTCTCTCTCTCTCTCTCTCTCTCTCTCTCTCTCTCTCTCCACACACACACACACACACACACACACACACACACACACACACACACACACACACACTTAATCCCACGTCATCCTTCCCTTATTCCTTCACAAACGACTAACACTCCCTTTCTCTCTCTTATTAAGGTGTGATATAGTGGTAATGATAGGGTAGGGAAGGGAGGGAGAAAGGATTAGGAAGGGGAGGAAAGTGGGGAGGAAGGGAGGGGAGGGGAGGAGAGAAAAAGTGTGTGTGTGCGTGTGTGTGTGTGTGTGTGTGTGTGTGTGTGTGAGAGAGAGAGAGAGAGAGAGAGAGAGAGAGAGAGAGAGAGAGGGAGGGAGGGGGGGAGGGGAAGACAAGGTAAAATCATTACAGTAAACAATAACAATGATAATAATAATAATAATAATAATAATAATAATAATAATAATAAACGAAGAAGAAGCGTAATTAAGTACATAAATTAAAACGTATTACCAAAAATTGAAAATAATTTGTAAAAGGTTAACGATGTCAAATGATGGTGGAAGGTGATTGAAGAAAAAGGGCAAGGGAGTGTGGTGGGGGTGAGGGAGGGAATGGGGAGGGGAGAGAAGGGGAGGGGAGGGGGATGAGAGAGTGGGGGAGGTGTGGGGGAGAGGATAATGGAAGGTGGGATGGGGAAGGGGTGTGCAATGGGGAGGGACTGTGAGAAATGGGGGAGGGGGT
>NC_136965.1:1360000-1367500 GCF_032717465.1 Coenobita brevimanus
ACTACTGCTCATAAGTAAAGGATCGTGACTGCTAAACGGAGTGACTGGCTTTTGACTCGTGTGATCTCCATGCCACTTACATTTATGTGGCGATATATTTTTTTTTTAATCCCTCCCTCCATTCTTGTCTCGATTTAGTCTCATTCCTGCCTCGTTCTGGTCTCATTCTTGTTTCGATATAGTGTCATTCTTGTCTCGTTCTAGTCTCATTCTTGTCTCGATTTGGTGTCATTCTTGTCTCATTCTGTCTGTCTCGATATTACTTCCGTGTCTTGTGTGATGATTTTTTTTTTTACTTGCTTCATTCTTGCGTCCTCTCTCTCTCTCTCTCTCTCTCTCTCTCTCTCTCTCTCTCTCTCTCTCTCTCTCCCCACTTCACCCATTCTTCTTCGTGTCATCTTCCTTCCCCTTCACTCCATTTATCGTTTTTCTCCCTCTTCCTCTCCCCACCTATTCGTCCATCCTATTTCTCCTCCTCCTCTCCATTTCCTCTCTCCCCTCCTCCCTCCTCTCCTCTTCTTTCCCCTTCCCTCCTCCTCCTTTTGCTCCTCACCTCCTCTTCCCTTCATGTAGTCCTCTTCCTCCCATTCGTCCTCCCCTCCCATCGTCCTCTCCCCCTCTTATCTTTCCTCCTCCCCCTCCCATCATTCCTCCCCCTCGTCTCCTCCGTTTCCCCTTTCCCTCCCTCTCCTTCTCATTTTCCCTTCTCCTCCCTTTGCACTCTACTTCATCCCCCCTTCACCGCTGTCCTCCTCCCCCTCCCATCTTTCCTCCTCCTCTCTCCTCTCCTCTCCTCCACTTTTCCTCCTCCCTCTCCCCTCCTTTACCTCCTCCTCCTCCTCCTCTCCCTATAATTTTCTCTCTGTGATCTTTTTTTCTTTCTTTTTTCTTCCTTGGTATTGATGGTCGTGGGAAGATATTTGCTTTGCGAGTGATTGTGGTAGACGGAATGTTGGTTGTGGTGGTAGTTGTGGTAGTTGTGGAGTATTGATTGCGGTAGATTTGGTGTGGGTTAAGTGATGGCTGTGGTACTGTTGATGGTGGTAGGTGAGCTTAGTGATGGTGGTAGTTGTGGTGGTAAAGGATTGATGGTGGTAGTTGTGGTAGTAATGATGGTGGTAGTTGTGGTAGTTATGATAGTGGTTGTTGTGGACGTGATGGTTTTGGTAGATAGGCTGATGGTGGTAGTTGTGGTAGTAAAAATGGATGATGGTAGTTGTGGTACTGGTTTTGGTCAAGAGTCAATGATGGTGGTGATTGTGGTAGTTGTATTGATAGTGGTAGGTGATGAATTGATGGTAGTAGTGGTGGTAGTTAAGGAATGATAGTGGTAGTCGTTGTTGTAGCCACAGTAGTAATAGTTGTACTGTGGTGGTGGTGGTGGTGGTGGTGGTGGAGAAGGAGAAAGTTATATATTCACTAAAATTTGTGTGTGTGTGTGTGTGTGTGTGTGTGTGTGTGTGTGTGTGTGTGTGTGTGTGTGTGTGTGTGTGTGTGTGTGTAAGTTATCCACCAAAAGCCGTTCACACGAATGTTCAAGTAGTTTAGTGATTGCTTTCATGTATTCTAAAACTTGCGTGCATACATACATACGTTCATACACAGGCTACAGACAGACAGACACAAAGAACCAATTAAGTTTATACACAGGCTCGTAAAACACACACACACACACACACACACACACACACACACAGGTAAGACCCTCCTCACACACACCTTAGTCCAGTTTCCATCTTTATTTTTACTATTGCCTTTTATTTTATTGCATTCCTTTGACGATAACAAAACCATGAACAATATAACAAAGAGAGAGAGAGAGAGAGAGAGAGCAGTGGTTTCATGTGGTTAAAGTTATCTTCAAATTCTCTCTCTCATTTTTTTTGGGGGGGAATGTTCTGAAAAGGGGTGCGTTTGGGTAGGGCTTGGTGTGTGTGTGTGTGTGTGTGTGTGTGTGTGTGTGTGTGTGTGTGTGTGTGTGTGTGTTTAGAATGTGATGGTTTTATGTGTGTAGGTATGTCTAGAATTCTTTGGTTTTGTGTGTGTGTGTGTGTGTGTGTGTGTGTGTGTGTGTGTGCGTGTGTGTGTGTGTATGTGCGTGTGTGTGTGTGTGTGCGTGTGCGTGCGTGCGTGAGTCGCGTGGCACTCTGATTCCTGGCAATATCTCACCGTCTAACATTGGCACTCACCTCTCTGGTATGAGAGAGAGAGAGAGAGAGAGAGAGAGAGAGAATGTTGTCGCCTTTGGTTTTGTGAGTGTATGCATGTATGTATGTATGTATGTATGTATGTATGTATGTATGCCCCTCTTGTGCGTCTGTGTGCGTGAATAAGAAACAGTAGGAAGGTAACCAGTGTATGCAGTCACGTGTCTGGATTTTAAGATATCTATTATGTATGTGTGCGTGTGTAGGTGTGTAAGTATGTGGTCATGTAAGTGTGTGTGTGTTGTGTGTGTGTGTGTGTGTGTGTGTGTGTGTGTGTGTGTGTGTGTGTGTGTGTGTGTGTGTGTGTTGAAGTGCTGACTCAAGTATGGATGTGTATATGCATGTAGGTGTAGGTGTGTGTATGAATGGAATGTGTGTGTGTGTGTGTGTGTGTGTGTTAAGTGCCGACTCAAGTATGGATGTGTGTATGCATGTAGGTGTAGGTGTGTGTATGAATGGAATGTGTGTGTGTGTGTGTGTGTGTGTGTGTGTGTGTGTGTGTGTGTGTGTGTGATAAAAGAGTTGCCACGTTTCCACCAGCAACATCAATACTCTATACACTCCACACGCACGCACACACTTGTTCACACACACACACACACACACACACACTTGTTCACACACACACACACACACACACACACACACACACACACACACACACTTGTTCACACACACACACACACACACACACACACACACACACACACACACACACACACACACACACACACACACAGACACGCACACACACGTAATGTACAAAGCAATCATTACCCCATAGCAGGAGTACATCCCTCACACATTACCTGTTAATTACACCTTACCTCACCTGCTTATTACGTTACACCTGTTACATTACATTTAATATAACATCTCACCTCGCATGCTTATTACAATTTACTTATTATTCTTCCCTCGTAGGCACAGGTCACCTCATTGATCTCACAAATCTCACTTATTAATCTCATCTCACCTTTATAATCTCACTACCTTGCTAATCTCACTTCTAATTAATCTCACGTCCTTATTGATCTCACCTACACCTTCCACCTGGGCATGTATTTCTTCCTCCTTCATTAGCATCATTTTCATCATGTCTACCTTGCAATTTTCTTTTATCTATGTCTTATTACTGTTTATATCTTTTTCTTATTTTGCTTCCTACCTGGGCTGTGTGTGTGTGTGTGTGTGTGTGTGTGTGTGTGTGTGTGTGTGTGTGTGTGTGTGTGTGTGTGTGTGTGTGTGTTTTTCTCTGTCATCTCTTTACACCATCCTTATCAATCCCTTATCAGTGTTATCAGGAAATTGTCCAAGAATTTGCTCCTCACCCTAGTTTTGTCCTAATCCCTTTTCCTTCTCTCCTTCTTTCCCTCCATCTGTCTCCCTATCCATCCTTCCATCCATCCCTCCGTTTGTCTTTCACTCCGCCCTCCTTCTTCCTTCGTTGCACCCTCTCTGCATCCATCCATTCATCCCTCCTTCCATCCCTACTTCTCTCTCTCCCTCTGTCAATCCCCCTCCCTCCCTCCCTCCCTCGTTACAGCGGGTTATCTACGAGTCCCGGATTAAAGAGGGATTACAGAGTCGGCGAGAGAGAGGCGGTGCAAAAGACTCATTCCGAGAGAGATAAATCCCACACCAAGTAATAATTTCTGGCGAGGTGTGGCAAGATAGATTGGTACCAAGTGGGAAAGATTGTGAGGGATGGCTGTGTGTGTGTGTGTGTGTGTGTGTGTGTGTGTGTGTGTGTGAGAGAGAGAGGGGAGGGGATGAAAGGTGGAACAGGATGGGTAGTTTGTGAATGGGGTAGAGAAGAGATGGCAGGAGGGAGGTTTTGTGTGTGTGTGTGTGTGTGTGTGTGTGTGTGTGTGTGTGCGTGCGTGCGTGTGTGTGTGTGTGTGTGTGTGTGTGTGTGTGTGTTTGAGAGATTAAGGATGGTGAGTGAGGGTGCTAGGGATGGGAAGGGGATAGAGGAAGAAGCGGATGTGAGATAAGTTGAAATATTAGGAGGGTTTGGGGTGTGTGGGAGATGGGAGTGTGTAAGGGAGAGGATCAGTCAGGCTGAGAAGTGTGATGATATGGAGATGACATAGTGAGGAAATGAAGTGACTGGGAAGAAGTGCGGAGGAGGTGACAGGTGGAAGTGAGGGATTAAGGAAATGGATGTGAGGAGGAAGTGTGAGGGCGAGGGAACAACAGAATGAGGAAGTGAAGGGGAGGTGTGTTGTTAGGGAAGTGAAATCAGCGGCACAGGCCAGGTCATCACACCGAACCAGGATTAGCCGATGTGGGGTCATGTTAGGTCAGGAATAAAGGGATTTACGTAGGTCTCGTGCAGTTAGGAAGCTTACTAACATCTCTTCCTTACCGGTTTATTCCTGATTCTGCTCCGTTACCGTACTCTTGTGTGGTATCCATGCACTCTGTTAGACACTGAAGATAAAGAAGGGAAAAGAGGATAGGTAAGGGTAGTTTGGATAATAAATCGCTAAGGAAGAGGTGCTAGGGAGTGTTAGATGTGTTTTGCGTTATAATATGGACCATTTTAAAAGTTATGTATTTTAAAACTTTTGCCCAATAAAAAAACAATCTATATCTATCTCTCTATATATATATCTCTCAGTCTATCTATCTATCTATCTCTCTTTAATTTTATACATATACAGTGTCTCCTATAAGTGTCTCATGCTGAAAAAGTCAAAATATTTTATCGAAGTGAAGAGAACACGTACTTATAGTGATTCTCTCTCTCTTTCTGTGTGTGTGTGTGTGTGTGTGTGTGTGTGTGTGTGTGTGTGTGTGTGGGGTCTACTCACAGAAATTCGACACAGGTAAAAACAACTCATACATAAACCCAGGTGACATTTTATCCCCAACTCCCCCCACCCCCTCTATAACTCCCCCCCACACCCCCACCCCCTCTATAACTCCCCCCCACACCCCCACCCCCTCTATAACTCCCCCCACTCCCCCCACCCCCTCTATAACTCCCCCCACTCCCCCCACCCCCTCTATAACTCCCCCCCACCCCCACCCCCTCTATAACTCCCCCCACTCCCCCCACCCCCTCTATAACTCCCCCCCGCACCCCCACCCCCTCTATAACCTCCCACCTGCCAATCACACCTTACCCACCTGTACTTTCAGCTTTGGACAATTTGGC
Source organism: Coenobita brevimanus (assembly GCF_032717465.1). Taxonomy (NCBI): domain Eukaryota; kingdom Metazoa; phylum Arthropoda; class Malacostraca; order Decapoda; family Coenobitidae; genus Coenobita; species Coenobita brevimanus. The sequence continues at coordinate 1,365,374 of NC_136965.1, forward strand.
TGAGCTGGGATACGAATGCATTAGGTAAAAAGGTTAATATCATGGATTTGGTAACTTCTTGCACCCCCCTCCCTCTCCCCCCCCTCCTCACTTCCCCCTCCCCCTCCCCCTCCCCTACCTCCCCTTTCATTTTTGGGGGAAGTTGAGGTTTTTTTATTTCGATGGATTAGTGTCTTCATTCCCCCCCATCTCTCTCTCTCTCTCTCTCTCTCTCTCTCTCTCTCTCCCGTTTTCGTGATATAACGACGATGGGAAGATAAACATATTTTTCCAAGGGGACAAACTAACGCCTTGAAGAAACCATCTGGTAGGGACGCGCCTTAATGTCACAGAGACCCGGGAATGTCAAATCCCTGAAACGAATTCCTCACGCCTCGACATTTACCCTGCCAAAACTTCACACGATGAGGGGATGGTAAGGCCTTGGGGTTTTTCAGTGTGGCAGACTAAGAAATGGGTTGGATTTAATGTTTTTTGGTCAGTAAATATTCCACAGTGGACGAAAAGTTTGTGCCTTTGATGGATTCCTATTTTCGTTGCCTCAGTGTCCGAAGCACATGTTCCTTGGCTACTTATTTTTCCTGGCTTTTTATTTTTCTTATTTATTTTCGTATTTTTATTGTCTTATGTATTTTCTTATTTATCTTCGTTACCTCAGAGTCCGTGGCACTTGTTCTTTGGTGATTTATTTTGCTGGTTTATGTATATTCTTAAAACGCACATCACAGTAATTTAGATTATTATTTACTACCTTACATCTCTCTAGCTAGTTGTCTATCTAGCTATATGTCTATCTATCTATCTATCTATCTGTCTTCCTGTCTGTCTGTCTATCTATGTATTTATTGTATTCTTTATTCATTTGTGCGTCCGTCTGTTTTCTGGTACCTATTTAACTATCGAATCTGTCTGTCTATCTGTCTATCTGTCTATCTATCTATCTATCTGTCTGTCTATCTGTCTATCTATTTCCCTGTCTTTATTATTCATTTATGCATTAATGTATCAGTTTATTAATGTATATATTTTTTTACTCAATATTTATCTCAACCATACCAGAAGCTTTCCAAATTTCGTTCACACACACACACACACACACACACACACACACACACACACACACACACACACACACACACACACACACACACACACACACACACACACACACACACACACACACACACACACACACACAGGTCATTCTCAGCAAAAAAACAAAAACAAACAAAATCAATCACCAAGACTCCAGGCGTGTTTGGAAGTCGGAGAGCTGTGTACTTATTTCTGACATTAAATCACCTCTTGAAAGGCGTTGCGAGAATCACCTGTACGAAGGAGTGGAGGTATTTTGCACCAAACTCGAAAAAAAACATATATATATTGGGAAAAGGTAAATGTTAAAATGCACATCGAAGTGTATATATATATATAAACTGGAAGATGGGTGTTAAGCGAGGAAATAATTACGCATATGTAAAATGAAAATTGAATATATATAAGAAAGAAATATCTATCTATCTATCTATCTATTGCCAGACGCCATAATCCCGTAAGGGGTGGCCATTTGACTTTGAGTTATTTGTTTTACGGGGAGGGGCACTAACCTTCCACCAACCCACTTGTTGACACGTAGGGAGCACGTATGGTTTGGTTATATGGTTACCACCCAGCGTTGTAAATGGTTTCTTGGAAGAAATATAAAAAATATATTTAAAAAAAGGACAAGAACTTGTGACGTAATGAAAATCAGAAGAGTAAAAAAAAAAAAAAACATCGATTATAAGTGTCGAGAACTGTGTGTGTGTGTGTGTGTGTGTGTGTGTGTGTGTGAGAGAGAGAGAGAGAGAGAGAGAGAGAGAGAGAGAGAGAGAGAGTGAGAGCTAACTTTAAAACACTGGAATTCACTTCTGATTGTCAACAGAAAAGAGAGGTAACAAGATTGGCAGGTCTTCCAAGTGCTTCCAAGTGCAAGGTGTAGAGTTGGACACACACACACACACACACACACACACACACACACACACACACACACACACACACACACACACAGGGAGTCTACAGTGCTAAAAGATACGGCTAGGGAGGTGAAAAGAAAAAATTGTAAGCAACAAGATTAGGCAAAAC
>NC_136965.1:1382500-1387500 GCF_032717465.1 Coenobita brevimanus
CTGCGAGACGTGGCACCGGGTCATCTGTTTATCTTTGACCTCTGCGTGTGTCAGGTTGGGTTAATGGCGTGACTTTTTCTTTTATTTCCGGTGTAGTTGAGAAAATAAATACATCGGCTGGAAATATTGGAATTTTGTCTCTTATGTAAATACTGAATGTGTTTGGGGTATTTTTAGCTCCTGTTTTAAGTGAAGATTGGGTGTTTTGATGTGTGTGTGTGTGTGTGTATGTGTGTGTGTGTGTGTGCTTATTTTGAGTTGGTGCGCCTTCTATCAGTTCCTTTTCTTCGTTAACACAGCTTCCAAAAAGTTCATGTTTGTCAGTTATTAATGGAGATAGTGGAAAATTAGAAACTGACGTGGAGAGAAGGAGAGGCTATGTGAGGGAGATGAAGGGGAACAAGAAGAAGACCGAGGATGAGGTGGAGGAATGGGGTGGAGAGGTATATGAGCTGAGTGTAAACTGGAGAGAGGGTAGCCTTTTGGCGGGGGAGAGAGTGACCTGATGTTTCGTATTAGGCCACATTTTAGAGAGAGAGGGGGGGGGGAGATGGATGGATGGATGGATGAATGGATGAATGGATAGATATAGTTGGATGGATGGACGGATGATAGATAGATAAATAGATAAACAGATATACAGAGTAAATATATATAAGGGAAGGAAAGAAAATATTAATATACACAATTTAAATATTTATTTTTATCGCTGAAAAGTATGCAAACTATTTTTTATCTATTGCAAAAGGTTATGTTCACAGCCACGTTAGGAAATTAGAGTGATCACATTTCAGGAACGAGAGATATTGTTATGACTTGTGGAAATGGAATATACTCTGTCATTTGCAGTTAATTAAAGTTGAAAAATATCCAGGTCGTGTTTTATCGTACGTCTGGCAGCGGGGAGGGTTTGTTTACATCGCGTTGGCCCGTTTCGGCGCCCGTGTTCGTATCGGGACCATTTTTCGGTTTTCCTTAATTTTCCTTTTATTTTTTCTCGATCATTTGTAAATTCGTTGCTGTTTTATTCATGTTTTTTTTTCTATCATTCATCCACTCATTCATTCTCTATTTATTTATACATTTCTCTCTTACCTCGGTGCTCTCGCCTTTCGTCATTCATATTTTCTTTCGTCTCCTGATTTTTTTCTCGATTTCGTTGGTGCTCTGGCTTTCATTTTTTTTCCCTCCTGGATCTGTCTTTTTTTTTCATTCTCATATATTATGGATGGCATTTAGGAATTTCACTATTCTTTCTTTAATATTCTTTTTCTCTTTAAATCTTTCTTTGTGTCTTTATCTTTCATCATTTCTTGGTCAGGGAAATCTAGAAATCTACTGGTTTCTATAACTTTAATTTTTTCTTCTTCATCCGGGGTAACTTCAGAGGAATTATTGATCTTTCTGTCTCATTTTCTTTCGTTCTTTCTTTTTTCTTTCTTTCCCGATTATCTTTTTCGTTGCTTGTCAGGTCCAGGAGGTTGCTTGAGGTCGCCTTTGCCACGCTGTTGGGATAGAGAAATTTGCGACATGAATTTTTTGAGGGGACAGTTTGGTTGTGTTGATCGTGTTTGGTTTCTGTTTGCTGTTTGGTTGGAGAGAGAGAGAGAGAGAGGGAGAGGGAGAGTTATGTGCGGCGTGTATGTATGTGTATGTATATATATGTATGCATTGTGTGTGTGTGTGTGTGTGTGTAATGAGTCAATCAACATATATTAATACAGCAACACATTATCGTAAAACACAGCATCATTTTCATCATCCATAGCAAGCCACTTAAAACCTACCTTTACAGTGGCTTGTTAGGGGTCGCTGCCCCCTCCGGTACCACTTCCTTTTGACCACAGGGGGGCACAAGGTTGTCATAGTTGCAGTAACGACCAGGCTGATACCAGGCAGTCCCAGGTGGGCAACTCATTACCTGTGGGCCGTAGGTGGTGCATTCGATATACAGGTAGCGGTTTGTGGGATGAGGGTGATATTCGTACCAGGAGTTGGGGTCTTGGCACACGACATCCTGGCCCGAGATGACCTTACATTTGGGCAGGTCACAGGTCAAGGCAGGCGCACAGAAGGCCACAATTAGGCAGGAGGCGAGGAGGAAGTGGTAGGCTGCCATGATGATAAGCTGTGTTGAGTTCTGTGTTTATTTCTCAGTCGTATGTGCTAAATATGTGACGCTCTGGTTTCCCTTCTTGCCCGAGTATGTCTACTTCTCCTTGGCCTCCCTCTTCTTATACCAGTTCCCTAATTCCACTGGTATTTCCTCCATACGTCATACTGATTACCTAGGCCGTCACAGCACCGATACTATAATCCGTCAGATACACCAGGAATGTTCACGGTTTACTGAAGGATTAGAGCGAAGACGGAAGTTACTCTTGGCGTGTAGCGATTATTAGTGTTGATAAATTAAGTCCTTGTCTGATCTCTTTCCTCGTGCCAGATAACGTTGATAAGAATATTTTTTTTCCGATAAGAGGGTGACGGGATATTAAACAGCTGGGATAAGACATGAGGTTATATTCTAGTTGATGTAATGGCTTTCCCTCTGCGATTCATCTTCGTATTTTAGGTTATTTTCTTTCATCTTTCTCCATCGTCTCCCCTTCCCTCCGTTCATCTTCCGCATCTCCATCTTCTTCCCTCATTTTTGTCTTCCTTCCCTCCGCTTTCTCACCCCTCCTTCTCCCTCCCTCCCTTTTTCGCTCCCCACCTTCTCCTTCCCCTTCCTTCCCTCCGCTTTCTCTCCCCTCCTACTCCCTCCTCTTCCCTTCCTCCTCTTTCTCCTCCATCCCCCTCCATCCTTTACCATTCTCCCTCCCATCCCTACACATCGCTGTTCCCAGAAAATTTAACCTCTCTCAGTTCTGTCTGTCTCTGTCTGTCTCTGTGTCTGTCCACTGGTCTTTCTGTCTTCAAATCTTTATGTCTGTCTGTCTCTGTCTCTGTAACTATTTATCTGTCTCTGTCTATCTGTATATCTACCTACCTATATCTGTCTATCTATATCTATCTACGTATCCTATATCAGTCAATCTATCTATCCCTGTCCCCTCCCCTAACACCTTTACTGTGGTGATTTAATCTTACACCTGCCCTTACCCCGACACCTATTGGCCATGGGATAAACATAAACTCTACCTTAATTGTATTGCATTGGCTCACCTGCCCAGGTAGAGAGAGAGAGAGAGAGAGAGTTTCATCATCATCATCATCACACCAACCACCACCACCATCTTTACAATTATTATTATTGTTTTCCCTGGTATTATTATTATTACTATTATCATTATAATTCTCTCCTCGGAGTCTCGCGAAGATTCCAGGAGAACCGGAGATTGCACAAGGAATTTGAAGGGCCCAGGTTATGTGTCCTGGCATGGGCCGTTGCTGATAGAAAAAAATATTCAGATCTCTCCAATGGGATGAAGGTCACTAAGAAACATTATTATTATTATTATTATTATTATTATTACTATCATCATTATCATCATCATCATTTTTATTCTCCTTTTCCAAGCACCTCCCCCCCAAAAAAAAAAGTAAAAAAAAAAACATTTAACTTAATTTATAATCCTAATATATATATTTTTTTAGTCAAGGTGAAAATGGCATATATATATTTTTTATTTATTTATTTTTTTTGGATTTTAATATGATAATGAGCTTGAGACCTGAATTAAAACACTGGCATAGAAGTTCACATTAGGGCAGATATTATTATTATCATTATTATTATTATTATTATTATTGTGAAAATTGTCGTGGTGCTTTTATTGCGTGTCATGTTTTCTGTTTGGTGTGTGTGTGTGTGTGTGTGTGTGTGTGTGTGTGTGTGTGTGTGTGTGTGTGTGTGTGTGTGTGTGTGAGAGATGGAGGGGGAGAGGAGGAGGGGGAGACCAAGGCTGAGATGGAGGGATGGTGTAGAGAGAGAGGGGGGGGCAGCCAAATGGTACAGAGGACAGGGCGACGTGGAGGCGATTTGTTTGTGGCCACTCATTACGGAATTAAGGCTTTCGGCAATAGACAGATAGATGGATAGACAGATTAATGGATAAATAGATAGATAGATGAATGGCTAGATAGATAGATAGATAAATAAATAAATTGATAGATGAAGGCACCATCGTAGAAGAGACAGATTTTTCAAGCAGCTCTCCTTATCAGTGTCTCACTCTCCTTATCGCCACCTTGTCACCTACTTAATCTTACCTGAGACATGCACGGTTTGTTTTATCATAATCTGGGTAATAATTTTTCTGTTTTTGTATGTTTTTAATGTGTTTTTTAATGTGTTTTTTTTGCTACTGCTGCGTGAGTTTTTAGGCTGAGAGACAGGACTATTATTGTTATTATTATTATTATTATTATTATTTGCTACCTACTTCTCGGTTGTTTATATGGGAAAATACATACATACATACATATACATATACATTCCTACATACATACGTACATCAATTTACTGTCCTTCTGCACGCACACAGTATACGCACACTCAGGGGATCAGTCTCAGGTACACACACATACATACATGCTAATATACGCACATACACACTCACCAATATCAGAATGCACAGGCACATAAACACACACAAGACCCATTCACACGCACACACGGGGAGAGAGAGAGAGAGAGAGAGACCCCTACTCATAACAAACATACACCTTTGCTATTGAAAACACACATACACACACACACACACACACACACACACACACACACACACACACACACACACAGAAACGTACATAGGTGTGTGTGATGTGTTCGATTGTGGATAAGCCAGGCCGATGAGCGTGTCCAAATAAAATACACACACACACATGCGTACATAGGTGTGTGTGTGTGTGTGTGTGTGTGTGTGTGTGTGTGTGTGTGTGTGAGTGTGTGTGTGTGTGTGTGTGTGTGTGAGAGTGTGTGTGTGTGTACCAAGGCCATGTGCGTGTTCAGATTAACTTTAATTTACTAATGTGTCTACACTGCATGACAGCCC
>NC_136965.1:1397500-1410000 GCF_032717465.1 Coenobita brevimanus
TGTGTTTAAAGACGGATTTCTGTATTTTCTTATTGGATTTGTGTTTAGGGATGTTTAGAAATGCATAGTTTTATTTTTGTTATTGGATGGTTGTGTTTGGTTTTGTGCCTAAGGGTGTTTTCTTGTATCTTTTTGTGTGGTGGATGGCTGTGTTTGGTTTTGCGCTTTAAGATGTTTTTTTCGTATCTTTTTTTTCGTGGTTGTGTTTTTTCTTATTAGTTATGTTTACCCGTGTCTGTGTGCAAGATATCTCAAAAATTTGTTGTAGGATTTTAGTGACATTTGGTGGGTAGGTGGGCAGAGGCTCAAGGAAGAGTTGATTAAATTTTAAGTTGGATCCGATTTCAGGTGCAGGAATAAATCATAAATTTTATTGGCTTGGGTGGAGGTAGGAGCTCTGAACATGTGTAACGGGGCAAACTAAGACCGTAGAGTTAAATGGCTATGTGGGATTGTAAAAGTATTTGTCTAGCAAGAAAGAGGAATTACAGCACGAAATAAAAAAAATATATATTGGCATTAGGCTGGGTATGATTTCTTTTAGTAATTTCTGTTTTGTTTTGTTTTTTCGTGTCCTTGTGTTTGGTTGTGTAATTTTTTGAAGGTTTTATTCTTTTAGGTGTAGTTGGGGTATGATTACAGGGGTAGACTTTGGTGTGTGTGTGTGTGTGTGTGTGTGTGTGTGTGTGTGTGTGTGTGTGTGTGTGTGTGTGTGTCTTAAAGATTTTGTCAATATAGAGAAAATGAGATCTGAGGTGAATATATAGACATCCAGGTAGGAGGGACAGGACCAGCAGCTAATTAACAGGTAGCGTGAGAGGCCCGCTAGCTCTCTCTCTCTCTCTCTCTCTCTCTCTCTCTCTCTCTCTCTCTCTCTCCACCTAACACATTATAGTGAACCTTAACTTACAGGATAAAAGCAATTTCTGAAACTACAGTAACTCCAAAACTATAAATACTGTAAGCCTGTTTGTGTATATATGATGTAAATTCGTAAAACATAATCTGGTTTTATAATTTAATGGATCATGTCTCTAAAAATAGATTAATATTTTTTTTTTTTTAATGTGTTGTTTCGTAGCCACAATATACAGAAGAATTATTTTCGCTTAACAAGGTAGCGAAAAGGAATATTAGTACTACCGTCTTGCCTCCCTCTGTGTATGAGAGAGAGAGAGAGAGAGAGAGAGAGAGAGAGAGGACAGGTGTGTGAGGGTGATGTCAGGTGTGTCCTTTTTACGGCGTCAGGTGAGAGATAATTAACTAATAGGTGTCGAGTTGGGAATTCTTGTCCAACTCTCCCTCTCCCTCGTCCCTTTGTGATGCAGTCGCTCCAAGACAGGTATTGCGGGATATTACCATTATTTTTTAACACTTTGCTCCATATTTTATTACATTTATGCAGGGTTGTCCAAACATAACGCAGCCCTGTTTTTGTGCTCTTGGGACGGCTCATTGATTTTTATTTACCTTCACATACTTTCATGCTTCAGTGTCCTATTCATTCACGTTCGTTGATTTCTAGATTTATTTCACGAGGTGGTTTGGCCATGTGGAGAGGATGGAGAATGAGAGACTGACGAGGAGAGTGTATGTGAGTGAGGTGGAGGGGGGGGAGAGGGAGGGGGAGGCCGAGGATGAGATGGAGGGATGGAGTGGAGAGGTATATGAGAGTGGGGTGTGTGAGTTGGGAGCAGGGCAGTGAAATGGCCGGGGACAGGGCGACGTGGAGGCGATTTGTTTGTGGCCACCCCGTACGAGATTAAGGCGTCTGGCGATAGATAGATAGATAGATTTCACGAGGCTAAAATTGCTGTCGCCCACACCAGCAGCTTGAGCCGTCCACAGCACACAAGGGTTAGATTGTGTGTTAAATTTACATCTTGTATATCTCGTTTTCCTATTTTTAAACTAAGGCTTTGCAGTCTGATTCCGCTGCTACCGCCGTGTGTGTGTGTGTGTGTGTGTGTGTGTGTGTGTGTGTGTGTGTGTGTGTGTCGGGTAAGATCTGTGTACTTTAAAATATTCCTTTGATCGGATTATGTGTTTGAGAGGAGAGTATATGTGTGTGTGTGTGTGTGTGTGTGTGTGTGTGTGTGTGTGTGTGTGTGTGTGTGTGTGTGAGAGAGAGAGAGAGAGAGAGAGTATAAAGTTTCTCCTAAGGGTAAGATACTCTGCAAAATTAATCGCTCAGGAAAAGGTGTTAAGGAATACGGGCCATGGAAAGTGGTGACGTCATTAAGATTCCAGGTAGACGTATAAGACTGCGTTAATTAGTCTCATTTCCACAGGTAAGTCAAAGTATCGGAGCAGAATTAGGAATGAACCAGTTAGGAAGAGGTGTTAGTAAGCTTTCCAACCACACACACACACACACACACACACACACACACACACACACACACACACACACACACACACACACACACACACACACACACACACAAGGGTAAAGGTTAATGGTATATTTCTTTCACCTTACCTTGGCCCAGATTTTCGTCCACTTGCAGCTGATCTCACGTAGCTCACTGGCAGAGAGAAGTACGTCGCTTCTCATCCTTTCCCATAGCACTTCTTCGTGACGAGCATCATAGTCATGTTACAGCTCAGAATTTGAGATGGAAAGATGGCAATTTTAGGCCAAGTTGGAGTGAAGGGAGTGGAGATTCAAAAGTTTTATGAATGGAGGACGAATGTATTTGGGTTTGAATTTTATTTTTTTTTATTTTTCTTTCCTCCGTTTATCGTCTTTAAATAAAATAAATCTCATTAAGTTTAATTATAAATAAATGACGTAAGAGAGTGATAACGAAATTCTTATCTCGTCTGGGTTTGATAGGTAGAAAAAGAAATATGGCTTTAGAAGATAAGGATAATTTCTGTTTATCTGTCGCGTTTAGGACTGAGATTATAATTTGTAGTGTCATTTCTTGTGCTATAGGGATTTTCGTCCGTAACACCCCTTCCTTTGTGATTTATTTTGGTTTTTAGTATTGTTGAACAGTTTATAAGTAAAATGGAATAATAGGTTTTGTGTGTGTGTGTGTGTGTGTGTGAGAGAGAGAGAGAGAGAGAGAGAGAGAGAGAGAGTAGAGAGCACAGAGAGCAACAGCCACATCTAAACCAAACTTCCTGGCTTAGCACAGAGAGTGGAGAGTTAGATAGCATGAAGATAGAGTGATTTAGCGTGCAGACAGAGTGATTTAACATCCCCAGCCGCCCAGTGTCCCGATCCTATCACGACGGAGTTACGAGGATGCTTGTCATGCTGGTTGAACGAATGGCTTTGAGCATCAGGTCGAGAATTAAGAGAGAGGGAGAGATTTCATTATTTTAAGATCATTGGTTTTAAGTTTGGTGATGACGGGGGGGAGGGGTGATGGTGGTGGTGGTGGTGGTGGTGGTTGTGGTGGTGATGGAGTTTCAGTAGTGACCTAAGTAGTGAGCCCCGTTTATCACTAGAGAGAGAGAGAGAGAGAGAGAGGAAAGCAGAAAGGAAAGAACACTAAAAAATAAAAATAGCAGATATGGCAGGATGATACTGTAACAATTAGATAGATAAAAAGATAGACGTATAGATAGACTGTGTGTGTGTGTGTGTGTGTGTGTGTGTGTGTGTGTGTGTAAATGTAAGTGTTAAGAGCCTTGCCCAAATCAAGCATTATTTTTCCAACAACAGTGTACAGATTTTCCTCAAGACTTTGCCCTTCGAAGAAACGTTGCCTGAGAGAGAGAGAGAGAGAGAGAGAGAGAGAGATGAATGTCCACTTAACCTGGGAAGGTGATGGGGGGAGGGGGAGAGAGGGGGAGGGAGGGGGAGAGGGGGGAGAGGGGAGGGGGGGATTGTGAAGGCAAAGTAATGACTGCCGTAAAGAAGAGGTGGTGCGTGATTTAGTCCTCTCTCTCTCTCTCTCTCTCTCTCTCTCTCTCTCTCTCTCTCTCTCTCTCTCTCTCTCTCTCTCTCTCTCTCTCCAACCTAATTTTCCCCCACCTCCTCATTACACCTTCGCACATCACCTTCTTCATTTTCCAGCCTCTCTTCCCGTCAGTTCTCCTTCCTCTTGCACTTCCTCGTGACTAGGAATTTCTCTCTCTCCCCTTTTATTTCATTTTTCTCTTTTTTTCTCTCTCTTGGTTGATCTGTTTCTCTCCTCTGTCTCTTTGTATATCATTTTGTCTGTATGTCTGTATGTCTGTCTATCCATCTATCCATCCATCTATCTATCTATCTATCTATGTATCTGTCAATGTATATCTGTCTCTCTTTATCTTTCTGTCTATATCTATCTGCCCACCTACCCCCCTACCTACTTACCTACCTATATCTATATTCTAACTTATTCTATGTATAAATATCTATCTACTTGTCTCTATCTATCTGTCTGTCTAATTACCTGTCTATCTATCTATATATCTGTCAAGGTCTTGCTTTCACCCCTCTTGTAATTTCTTAGTCCTTTCATTCCTTAATGTTGCTCCTCATCGTCTCTCTCTCTCTCTCTCTCTCTCTCTCTCTCTCTCTCTCTCTCTCTCTCTCTCTCTCTCTCTCTCTCTCTCTCTCTCTCTCTCTCATTTTTTCTTCTTTTCCTGTTCGTCTGTTTCATCTCTCTCTCTTATAGCTCCTTGTTTCAGTTCCTCCCTTCTCTTCTTCGTGACTATTTTTTTCCTCTCTTTCCACCCTTTCATACTCTTTCTCAATCTTCATACATCTTGATTTTCTTTTAATTTGTTCTGCCTTCCTTCCTTGTTTTCCTACTTCCTTCATTTTCCTTCTGTCTGTACTTCCTCTCTGCTCCTCTGGACTTAGTTCATTATTCTATTTTTTACTTCTGTCCTCTTCTGTCTTCTCTCCCTCCTCTCCTTCTCAGTCTTCTTCCTCTTTCGTCCTTTACTCTCTCATATTTTCCTCACCTCATCTTTTCGCCTCACTCCTCTCCTCATGTCTTCATTTCTCCTCACTTTTATCCTCTCCTCTCCCCTCCCCTTTCTTCTGTACTTCTCTTCTCACCTCTCATCCCTTCTCCTCTCCTCTCCTCTGTATATCTCTTCTAACCTCTACTCTCTTCTTCTCTCCTCTCCTCTCCTCTCCTCTCCTCTCTCTCTCTCTCTCTCTCTCTCTCTCTCTCTCTCTCTCTCTCTCTCTCTCTCTCTCGTGTGGAGGTTATTACCAAGGGCAGTTGACGGGATTAGTGGGGCCTTCCCAGATTACCTGCCTCTCTCTCTCTCTCTCTCTCTCTCTCTCTCTCTCTCTCTCACACACACACACACACACACACACACACACACACACACACACACACACACACACACACACACACACACACACACACACACACACACACACACACACACACACACACACACACACACACACACACGAAATTTTCAACGCAGGATTCGGGTACTCACACATAATCCAGTCCCTCTTATTTTTCCTGCCGTCAGTATTGCCCTAAAGGAGAGAAATGGACAGCCCCATGTATACTGCCCGATAGATAGATAGATAGATAGATAGACTGATAGATAGGTAGATAGATAGACAAAGAGGGAGTATATAATATGTGTACCTATGTGGGTGAAAACATATATTAATCTAGTGTATGTTTATTTTGGAGAGAGAGAGAGAGAGAGAGAGAGAGAGAGAGAGAGAAACTAACATCTAACCTTAGGCATTTAGACACAAGCTTCCTTTTATAATGGAAAACTGATGCGAGGAAATTTTTCTGCCACACGAATGCAACCTGTCACGTAGATCACTTTAATTGTGCAAAGAGTCCTGTATTGCATTTTGTAGCGTGCAATACAGCGTGAGTGCAGCAGGGAAGTGTGCAATACAGGGTGAGTGCAGGAGGGAAGTGTGCAATACAGGGTGAGAGCAGCAGGGAAGTGTGCAATACAGGGTGAGTGCAGCAGGGAGGTGAGCAATACAGGGTGAGTGCAGCAGGGAAGTGTGCAATACAGCGTGAGTGCAGCAGGGAAGTGTGCAATACAGGGTGAGTGCAGCAGGGAAGTGTGCAATACAGGGTGAGTGCAGCAGGGAAGTGTGCAATACAGGGTGAGTGCAGCAGGGAAGTGTGCAATACAGGGTGAGTGCAGCAGGGAAGTGTGCAATACAGGGTGAGAGCAGCAGGGAAGTGTGCAATACAGGGTGAGTGCAGCAGGGAAGTGTGCAATACAGGGTGAGTGCAGCAGGGAAGTGTGCAATACAGTGTTGTGATTTTATGCAACCTTTTGTAACTGAGGAAGTGTGGTCTATGTACTCTGAGTGTATTGTATTTTGACGTCCCTCTACTGTCCTCGTGTGTGTGTGTGTGTGTGTGTGTGTGTGTGTGTGTGTGTGTGTGTGTGTGTGTGTGTGTGTGTGTGTACTACCAAAACTACCAGTGTTACAACCTCCACTACCACCACTCCCACCACCACCACTATACTTCCTACCACAATGACCAATACTACCTCTGCATTTATAACCACCACCACCACAGCCAACACTATCACCACTACCACACTGCCTACCACCACAGCCAACACTACCACCACTACCACAACCACACCAAAACCACCACAATTCCCCACCACCACTACCATCACAACCACAGCCACCCTCGAATACTCCTGCCACAATCACCATCTCTACCACCGTCACTGCCATTACCACAACCACCACCACTACCACATCACTACCACAATTGCTAGCACCATTGCCTCCGACACCGCACACCTGACCTCATTTGGCCTGACTCGGAAGTTACCTGTTGGAGGTGTCTGTCTTGACGAGATTAACCTTAGAACACCTTGCTAACCCCCCACCTCCTCCTCACACTCCTTCTCCTTCTCCTATTCTCTCCCCCTCTTCCCTTCTCTCCTCCTCTCTCCCTGTCTCCTCTCTCCTTCTTTTGCTATCTCCTCTCCTTCCTTCTCCTTTGCTCCTTCCATCTCCTTCCTTCCTCTCCTTTCTCCTTCCTTCTCCTCCCCCCTCCCCATCTCACCACAGCTCCCTCTCTTCTCCATGTACTCCTTCCTCCTCCTCTCCCTCTTTCTCCCATTGCTTCTTCCTTCCTCCTACCTCCCCTCCCTCTCCCTCTCTCCTCTTCTCCCTCTTCCCCCTTCCCTTCCTCTTTCCTCCATTCTCCTTCCCATCTTCCTTTTCTTACAGTTCTTCCTCCTCCTCCTCGGTTTCCCTCTGCCCTCCCTCTCCTTCTTCCTCTCCTCACTATTTTCTCCTCTCTTATCGTCCTCTCATTTCTCTCCTCCTCCTCTTCTTCCCTCCTCTTCCCTCTTCTGTTCTCTCTCTCTCTCTCTCTCTCTCTCTCTCACCCATTCCCACTCATCTCTGTCTCTCTTACCACCACACCTCATCCCTCTGCCCATATCTCTCACCCCACTCCCTCCCCCTCTCCCCCACTCATTCCCCACTCCCCCCACTCACTCCCCACTCCCCCCACTCCCCCCACTCATCCCCCACTCCCCCCACTCACTCCCCACTCCCCCCACTCACTCCCCACTCCCCCCACTCACTCCCCACTCCCCCCACTCGTCTCTGGAATGACCCTTAGCATATTGGGCCAACAGCAGCCCAATTTATTGCTGAATATTTTAGGGCAGGGAAGGTTGCAAAGTTGGGGGGGAGGGGAGAGGAAGGTGGGACTCTTGGGAAATAAGGGTGTCTGCCTCTTACCTCTTGTTTCCTCTTCCTTCCTCTTAGATTACCCTTCCTGCCTCTTAAATTACCCTTCCTTCCTCTTAGATTACCCTTCCTTCCTCTTAGATTACCCTTCCTGCCTCTTAGATTACCCTTCCTGCCTCTTAGATTACCCTTCCTGCCTCTTAGATTACCCTTCCTCTTAAATTACCCTTCCTTCCTTCCTCTTAAATTACCCTTCCTTGCTCTTAAATTACCCTTCCTTCCTCTTAAATTACCCTTCCTTCCTCTTAGATTACCCTTCCTTCCTCTTAAATTACCCTTCCTTCCTCTTAGATTACCCTTCCTTCCTCTTAGATTACCCTTCCTTCCTCTTAGATTACCCTTCCTTCCTCTTAGATTACCCTTCCTTCCTCTTAAATTACCCTTCCTTCCTCTTAGATTACCCTTCCTTCCTAATAGATTACCCTTCCTTCCTCTTAAATTACCCTTCCTTCCTCTTAGATTACCCTTCCTTCCTCTTAGCTTACCCTTCCTTCCTCTTAGATTACCCTTCCTCTTACATTACCCTTCCTTCCTCTTAGATTACCCTTCCTTCCTCTTACATTACCCTTCCTTCCTCTTAGCTTACCCTTCCTTCCTCTTAAAATACCCTTCCTGCCTCTTGGTTTTCCTTCTTAAATTCCTCTTGTTCTCTCCTCCCCTCCTCTTTTTTTTCATCGTTCCCTCCCTCTTACTTTGGTACTTCCTCTCGTTTCCTCTTCCTCTTATTCTTCCTTATTCTCCTCTTGTTTGGTCTTGATTTTATACTGTAATTTCTTCTTTGCTTTAATTATACACCTTCTCTCTCTCTCTCTCTCTCTCTCTCTCTCTCTCTCTCTCTCTCTCTCTCTCTCTCTCTCTCTCTCACACACACACACACACACACACACACACACACACACACACACACACACACACACACACTAGCTATTCCACTCCATCTAATACCCTGCCTTCTGACCTCCCCCCCCCGCTACAGCAAAACAATCAAGGCAGAGCAAGGGTGAGAGAGAGAGAGAGAGAGAGAGAGAGAGAGAGAGAGAGAGAGAGAGAATCAAAGGAAGGATGGAAACGAAGGAAGGGAAAGGAAAGTATGGATAGAAGGAGAATGAAGAAGGGAAGGAAGGAAAGGAAGGAAAGCAGCTAAGGAAGAAGGAAGAGGAGGGAAGGAAGGAGTAAGAATGATTTAAGGAGCATGTGGAGGAGGAAGAGGCAAGAGGAGGCTGAGAAGAGAAGAGGGAAGAAAGATGCATGAAAGAAGAAAGACGAGGAGGAAGAAGATGGAAGTAAGGAGGAGGGAAAGAAGATGAGGAGAGGTTGGAAGAGAGAGAAAAGGCAGATTCACCAAGGAAGAAAAAGAGGAAGTAAGAGAGAGAGAGAGAGAGAGATGCAAATGGCCTACAGTAAAAGTGTTGAGTGAATTCCTGACGAAGGCGAGGGAGAAGGGAGGGTATAAATCCTTCATGATCTGGCCGCCTGAGTGGGGTGTGTGGGGTGAGAGGGATGAGAGGGGTGTGTCAGGTGAGAGGGGTGAGAGAGAGAGAGAGAGAGAGAGAGAGAGAGAGAGAGAGCAAATGAGAAAAGGTACTGAGATGAAACGAATTGGCAAGTGAGTGAAAATGAGGTGTGTGTGTGTGTGTGTGTGTGTGTGTGTGTGTGTGTGTGTGTGTGTGTGAGAGAGAGAGAGAGAGAGAGAGAGAGGAGTCGGGTGAGAGGTGAGGAGCAAGATTGGTGTGGAGTGAAAGTACTGTAGGTAATGTAAGGCTGAGATTAAAGAAGAGGAGGTGTTAGGGATAGGGAGGAGGAGGAGGAGGAGGAGGAGGAGGGGATGGAGGGAAAGAAAGGAGAGGGAAGGAGGGATGGAGAGGAAGAGGGGATGGAGAGGGAGGGAGGGAGAGGAAGAGGGGATGGAGAGGGAGGGAAGGGAGGAGGAGAATTAGGAAGAGGGAGGTAGATTTAGAAGGATTGGAAGGAGGGAGAGGAGTGGAAAGGCGTGGAGAACTGTGGGAAAGAAGGAAGAAAGGGAAAGAAGGAAGGAAGGAAGCGAAATGGGAAGGAAGGTAGGAAGCGAAATGGGAAGGAAGGAAGGAAGCGAAATGGGAAGGAAGGAAGGAAGCGAATTGGGAAGGAAGGTAGGAAGCGAAATGGGAAGGAAGGAAGGAAGGAAGCGAAATGGGAGGGAAGGATGAAAGGAATGAATGAAGGAAGCGAAATGGGAAGGAAGGAAGGAAGGAAGGAAGCGAAATGGAAAGGAAGGAAGGAAGGAAGCGAAATGGGAATGAATGAAGGAAGGAAGCGACATGGAAAGGAAGGAAGGAAGCGAAATGGGAATGAAGGAAGGAGGGAGTGGAAGGGGAACAAGAGTAAAGGAAATGAGGGAGGGAGGGAAAAAGAAAGGAAGGAAGGAGAAAGGAAGGAAGGAAGGAAGGAAGGAAAGAGAAGTAAGGAGGAAAAACTGAGTGTAAAGGAAGGAAAGAAGAAGGAGGGGGGAGGAATGAAGGAGAGAGAAGGAAAATGGGGGGAGGGAACTTAGAGAAAGGAGGAAGAGAAAAGGAAAGACGGGGGAGGAGGAGGAACGGAGAGGAAAAGAAGAGAAGGAAGGAAAGAAAAGAGAGGTGAGGGAAAGAGAGAGAGAGAGAGAGAGAGAGCGTGATAGGTGTGGGTGGGGACGTAATTATGACACCTGCTTCCTTTGTCGCGATAGACAGAGGTAGATAGATGATTGATAGATGGATGAATGGATGGATCTGGAGTGAATAGATAGAAGAATGGACAATGGATAGATAGATAGATATGCTGATAGATAAATAGATAGGCTGACTGAGAGACAGGTGTTTAGAGGAAAGATAGAAATTGAATTGGTAAATAGATAGATAGATAGAGAGAGAGAGAGAGAGAGAGAGAGACTAAAAAAATGTCTTTTGAGTGGAATATTATCTTGAATTTCTTAAAACACTTTCTCGTATTCATTTATATCAGAGAGAGAGTGTGAGAGAGAGAGAGAGAGAGAGAGAGAGAGAGAGAGAGAGAGAGAGAGAGAGAGAGAGAGAGTGAGCGTAATATCTATCTCTAATTGAAATACGCGGGACATTGGCGGATATCACACGATCGTCGGCTTTTAATTACGCGTCACAAGATCCAGCGAGGGTGTGTGTGTGTGACGGGGATGCGACGGAATGTGACGCTGAGGCAATGTGACGGAATGTGACGGGGGAGTTGAGGGATGTGTGGGGTGGGGTGTGGCTATAGGTGATGGAGGGGTGAGAGAATGTGACGGGGATGTAACGGAATGTGACGCTGAGGCAATGTGACGGGGGGGGGTTGAGGTATGTGTGGGGTGGGGTGTGGCTATAGGTGATGGAGGGGTGAGAGAATGTGACCGGAATGTGACGGAATGTGACGGGGGGTGTTGAGGGATGTTTGGGGTGGGGTGTGGGTACAGGCGATGGAGAGTGAGAGAATGTGACGGGAATGTGACGTTGAGGGAATGTGACGGGGGGATTGAGGGATGTGTGGGGGGAGGAGTGGATATAGGTGATGAAGGAGTGACCATGTGACGGGAGGAATGTGACGGAGGGAGGGGGGGTTGAGGGATGTGACGGATGTGGGTATGGGGGTGTGGGGGGATGCGACGGGTGATGTGTGGGTGTAGGTAATCTCTCTCTCTCTCTCTCTCTCTCTCTCTCTCTCCCCATGTCAGGGGGCTGGAAATGAATTGCTGTTTTTGAGGTGACAGAGTAATTTGAACTAACGCAATTCCCGTCATTGTCTCTGTGTTTGTATGTGTTTTTTCCGTGTTTTTTAAATGTTTATATGTGTGGATTTTGGCGTGGATTGTGTGTGTGCTTTTTTTCCGCCCCCTATTGCGATGTTTTAATGTTTTCTCTGTAGCTGTGTGTGTGTGTGTGTGTGTGTGTGTGTGTGTGTTTGCATAGGTCACTTCTTTGTACTATAGATTGTGTGTGTGTGTGTGTGTGTGTGTGTGTGTGTGTGTGTGTGTGTGTGTGTGTGTGTGTTTGCATAGGTCACTTTTTTGTACTATAGTTGTGTGTGTGTGTGTGTGTGTGTGTGTGTGTGTGTGTGTGTGTGTGTGTGTGTGTGTGTGTGTGTGTGTGTGTGTGTGTGTGTGTGTGTGTGTGTGTGTGTGCCTAACCCACCCACAGAAGCCAGTCTCTAGTACCATCAAAAATATACATCCTCAGACCGAAGTGCTGTAATTAAATCGCCTATAATTGGATGTCACGTTTGGTAATTCTAAATAATTACACAATTTCGGCTACCTTAGGAAATGGCAATATTCGATTTAGTTTTAGGAAATTATGAGCAAAATTCGCCTATTATTAAGGGAAATTGTTGGCAAATTCGCCTATTTTTAAGGGAAATAGTTGGCAGAATTTAAGAGGGAAGGGAAACTCTTGGCAAATATTTTAAAGGAAATTCTTGGCAAAATTCGCCTTTTTTTTTTTATCAGTAAGCAAAATTCCACTCTCTCTCTCTCTCTCTCTCTCTCTCTCTCTCTCTCTCTCTCTCTCTCTCTCTCTCTCTCTCTATTGGAATTATTTGACGTCATTCGCTTGTTCGTTATCGCGTGCAGAATTAATCTTCCTCTGGAGGCTGGCTACCGTGACCTTCCCTTCAGTGTTACCTCGTTTGCAAGTCCAACAGGTGTGGTTGAATCATTAACGGCGACCTTTTTGTGTGTGTTGGATACAGTCCAAGGAGCTCACTCTTTATGTACCTGTCTATATATTTATGTGGTTATTCTTGGGCCGTGTGGAGAGCTGGAGATTGAGAGACTGACTAGGAGAGTGTGTGTGTG
>NC_136965.1:1415000-1417500 GCF_032717465.1 Coenobita brevimanus
TGTTCCTAATTTTTCCTTCCTTCCCTTCCTTTTCTGTTTCCCCTTTTATCACTTCCATGTTGCTTTTCCTTCCTTTTAGCTTCTTATTTCTCTCCCCTGCACCTTTCCTTCATCCTTCCTTCCTTGCCTCCCTACTATCTTCTTTCCTCCCCTTTCCCCCATCTCTCCCCTCATCCCTCCTTCCCTTCCCTTCTCCCTGTACACCTTCCTTCTCCCCTTTCCTCCCCTTCCTCTTTCCTGCCTCCACCTCTCGTTACTCCGCATTTCTCCTCCCTATCCCTTTCCCTCCCTCTCTTCTCCTTCCTTCTCCCCCCTACCCTCCCCATCCCTCTCCGTCCACTCCCCTACCCTCATCTCTTTCCCTCCGCCTGTCTCTTCTCCCTCTCTCCCTACCCCCTACCCCTCCTCCCTTTCTCCCCCCACTCTTTCCCTCCCTCCCTTCGTTTCCCCCGCCCCTCCCTCGTGTCACCCTTGCCAGTAACACCTCAGGGGAAATTCTTGTGTGAGTTTCCCTGCAGTAGCCAACCAGGGGAGGAAATACGCTGCCCTTTGTCTTCCTTTGTTTACACTACTTGGACTTTCTTTATTGTACTTACACACACACACACACACACACACACACACACACACACACACACACACACACACACACACACACACACACACACACACACACACACACACACACACACACACACACACACACGGAATTTTTACAAGCCAGCTCATTCACTACCACAACAACCTACCCACACACCTTGACATATTACCACTACCACTCAATCCACCACACTTCCACTACCACATCGTCAACCCTACCACAACTACCATTACATACAGTCATTACCACATCCTCAATCCTCCCACGCCACCATCACAATCAACCACACTACCACAGCCATTAATCCGCTACCCTCAGTCGTACCACACCACCACCAGACCTGCCACAGCACCACAACTCAACCACATCCCTAACAACCCACCACACGCGCAGTTACCATCATACCTCCAGCCCTACCACACTACTACTACTACAGCTACAGTCCTACCACACACCCCACCACAAATACACTACCCTACCACAACCTCACCCTCAGTCCCACCACACCAGCACTGATCCATCACCACCACAACCAGCTTATCCTCAATCCTACCACTTCAACACGTCACCACCACAACCAGCCAATCCCCAATCCTACCACGCCTCACCACATCACACTACCACACCCTCAGTCCCACCACACCACCACAAATCCACCACAGCCACCGCCACCTCTCCATCTTCTCTATTAGGCAAGGGATTGAGAAGAAACAGCAGTGCTTTGTCATCCAGTATTGTCCGTGTTTACTTGTTTTAACCCCACAAAACAAAATCAAGATGAAGTGTGTTGTTTTGGTCGTGAGGCGCTGGTGTGAGTCCCTGTGAGGTGGATTGTGAAAGAATGTGTCTGTGAGAGGCTTGTGTTTAAAGGATGTGTCTGTGAGAGGCTTGGGTGTGAAAGATGAGTCTGTGAGAGGCTTCTATGTGAAGGATGAGTTTATGAGAGGTATGTGTGTTAAGGATGAGTCTGTGAGAGGTATGTATGTGAAGAATAAGTCTGTGGGAAGTATGTATTTTAATGTAGACTAAAAATAATCAGGAGGATCAAATTTTTCCTCTCAAATTCTCAGCCTCTCCGTCTTCACAATACTCGTTGAAACTTTTGGCAGCAGCTGTGTCAAGTTTCACGACTAAGTGCGTCTGAGCTGGTTGTGAAAGGTCGGGGTTAAATTGAAGGCTGGATTAGGTTAGAGCTCGTGAGTTAGATTAGGTTCGGTTAGGTTTGTGTGGTTGAGTTTGTAAGCTTGGGTTAGGGTTGAGTCGTAGGGTTGGATCAGCTTGGGTTGGGTTGGTGTTGTGTTTAGATCTAAGGTTAGGTTAGGTGAGGTTAGGGGTTAGGCTTGGGTTAGGGGTGAAGGAGAAAGAGCAAGCAAGGATATATATGGAAGTGAGAAAGAGGGAGTGAGTGAAGAAAAGCAAGAAGTGTGTGTGTGTGTGTGTGTGGGTGTGGGTGGGAGGGTGGGTGGTGGTGAGGAGTGTGTTTCGGGAGGTGTGGGAGGTAAGGAGGGTGTGTGAATGGGGTGAGGTGGGGGTGTGTGGGTGAGGGGAGGGTGGGGGTGTGTGAGAGAGGGAGTGTGAGGGAGGGGAGGGGGGGACTCCTGAGGGTGCCGTGGTGGGAAAGTTGGTAACCTGACCTGACCTCCCCAGACGATGGTTTTCCCGCCACCCTTGTTTCCTTCGAGGTAATGATGCCTTCTCTTTTCCTCACACACTCTTTTTCTCTCTCTCATCTTCGTATATCTTTTCCTTCCTCCTCTTTTTCTCTTTTCTCTCTCTCTCCAACATCTCTCTTTCCTCCTTCCTCCCTTTCTCCTCTCCCCTTTCTTCTCCTTTTCCTCCACCCACTTCCTCTCTCTCTCTCTCTCTCTCTCTCTCTCTCTCTCTCTCTCTCTCTCTCTC
>NC_136965.1:1422500-1425000 GCF_032717465.1 Coenobita brevimanus
ATATAAAATGGCTTTATATCTCATGAGAGTGAACGAAAAATAATTAACTCATCAGAGGACCAGAATCTATGGAAAAAAAATATTGACTGAAATTAATTGAAAAAATAGATTAATGTGGATATCTATCCATCTATCTATTGCCAGACACCTCAATCCCGTACGGGGTGGCCACAAACAAATCGCCTCCACGTCGCCCTGTCCCCCGCCATTTCACTGCCCTGCATCCAACTCACACCCCCCCTCTCTCATATACTTCTCCACCCCATCCCCCCATCTCATCCTCGGCCTCCCCCTCCCTCTCCCGCCCTCCACCTCACTCACACTCTCCTCGTCAGTCTCTCACCCTCCATCCTCTCCACATGGCCAAACCACCTCAATGTTAATGTGGATATATAAGAACGATATCGCCTTATGATTTTTTTTATACTTTTTTTAAAGATCCCTAACTTCCTTTCACTCACCATGGCCTAGAGTTGTTTTGACTAGTAACCAAGGAGACTCATTCCGGTTTCTTCATTCGTCTCGTGCTTTTCAGACGTAGTAACACCTTTTCCTGAGCGATATACTCCTCCTATTAGATCCTAGTATCTTTTTTTGTTAATTGATGGAAATTGTATCGATACCGGGATGATTAGCTTGTGTGAAATTGTTAAGGTGTAATATGTAAAATAAATCGCATAGGAAAAGGTGCTGAGGAGTGTCTTATTTCATCTCTCTCTCTCTCTCTCTCTCTCTCTCTCTCTCATCCCTTCTCCCTCTCCCTCCGTGTCTGTCTCTCTTCCTCCCTCCCTCCCTCCCTCTTCTCTCCCCCTCTCTCCAACACCCCCTGCAGTGATGGTGACGCTCCCCACCATAATCTGTTACACCCCGCCTCTTTATCACTCTCACGGGCCAGTAACTGCAGGGGTGAGAGAGAGAAAGAGAGAGAGAGAGAGAGAGAGAGAGAGAATGTGGTGTTGATGTGGACTTGCTAGAAAGGGTTTAAAGGAATATTTTGAGATGGTTTGGCCATGTGGATAGGACGGAGAATGAGAAACTGACGAGGAGAGTGAGAATGAATGATGATAAAAGTGAAGTAAGAATGAAGATAAGAATGGAATAAGAATGAGGTGAGGAAAACAGGGTAAGAGTGACGGACGAAGGGTGAAGTGAGAGGGGAGGGGAGGTGAGAGTGAGGTGAAGGTGAAGTGAGAATGAAGCAAGAATGAGGTGAGGGAATTAGAGGTAGAGTGACGTAGGAAGGATCAGGTGAGAGTGAGGTGAAGGTGAAGTGATAATGAAGTGAGAATGAAGCAAGAATGAGGTGAGGAAATCAGTGGCAGAGTGACGAAGGAAGGATCAGGTGAGAATGAGGTGAAGTGAGAATTAATTGAGGTGAGAATGAGGTAAGAATGAGGCAAGGGAAATAGGAGAAAGGTAAAAGCATTCTGCCATTCTCGATTTTCCTCCTCCACCCGTCCAATTCATTATTAAAAGACATGCTAGCTCTCTCTCCTTCTCCCTCGTTCCTTATTCCTCTTCCCTCTTCCCTCTTTCCTCATTTTCTCGTCTCTTTCCTCTGCACTTTCTCGTCTTCCTTGATTCTTAAATTTCTCTGTCTCTGTCTGTCTCTGTCTCTCTCCCCTCCTCTTCCCTCCTCTTCTCACCTGCCGTCTCCTCTTCTTCCTCCACTTACTTTCTTCTCTCCATCCATCTCTCATTCTCCCTCCCACCTTTTACTCCTTCCTCCCTTTTTTTTTTTCCTTTTTCCACTCCTCTCTCTTCTCCCTCCCCCTCTTCTTCTCTCAGTCCTTCCCCTCCCCACCTTCCCAGTTTCTCCCCTCACTTTTCTCCCTCCCTCTCTCCTCTCCTCCCTTCCTCCACTTTCCCAGTTTCTCCCTCTCCCTCTCTCCCCACCTCCCTCCCTTCCATCACTTTCCCTCTTTCTCCTCTTTCGTCATCCCTTTCTTTTGCACTCCTCCTTTCTCCCCCCCCCCCTCTCTCTCTCTCTCTCTCTCTCTCTCTCTCTCTCTCTCTCTCCATAACTCACAATCTACCTCAAAAATAATGCTCTCTCTCCCTTTAAGATGGAGCGCAAAGGAGAGTCGCTTCACAGTTTATTAATTAACTCTCTCTCTCTCTCTCTCTCTCTCTCTCTCTCATGGATTAAGCTTTTTTTTAATTTCATCTTTCAAACTCTTCTCGACATTTAATTAATCATTCAGGTGATTATTTATAGTGTTTTTATTTTATTTCTTGGAGACTAGAGTGTTATAATCCCCTTGCTTTCACGTGTAGGAACTGGGCAAGTCTCAGAAATAGTCTAAATAGCCGTAGTAGCATCTTGGGCTGGTCCTATATATATTCTGAATTTCTCTTAATCACTATATCATCTCTCCATAGGCCTATACTTAACATCTCATTCTCTGGTAGTTATCAGATCCGCAAGTGTTGGGTGTGCTAAACCGACCCCCTGCTTTATCATTTCTACAGTAGCCCATTCTCAGCATCTCTTTATCTG
>NC_136965.1:1435000-1445000 GCF_032717465.1 Coenobita brevimanus
TTTTCCCTTGATTTATCCTTTTTCCATGTCGTTCTCAAACATTCATTCCTCCACTTCATCATTTGTCTTTCCGTCTTCCAGAATGACAGGAAGAATGACAGAAAAAATGACATGGAAACACTTAGATGGGTGTTTCATTTCTCTCATTTTCCTTTTTTTTTTCCCCTCCCTCCACCTCGTCTCCTATCAGTGGGTCTTCCAGAAATGACAGAAAAGTATGACATTAAGCTTGACAGCAGAAAACACTGAGACGGTTCACCCTCTCCCCTTTTTTTGCCGTCTACACAGGAAGAGTGACAGAAGGAAACTCTAAGATGGACCCCTCCTTTCCCTGTCTGTCGTGTGAGTAATAAATGACAGGAAAAAGACAGGTGAAAGCACTTAAGATGGTCCCACTCTTTTCCCCGTCCGTGGTCTGGTGTTGTCTCAGTGTCGTGTTGGTCGCGGGTAAACTCAGGTCGCATTATCCCCCCACGTGGTTTTGTTTACATAGGACCACGTGGCTTTGTTGACATAACAAACACACGTGGGGCCCGACCACCTCCCTGCACGCCTGTGTTTTGTGTGAACCAAGGGGGAGGATAGATTTATGAGCACTTGTACTGTGAATTGGTAGCTAAATCAGGTTGAAAAATAATCATGAGCGCTGGTGCTGTGAATTGATGGTTAAATGAAGAAGAACTGAAATCACAGAGCACTGATGTTGTTAATTTGTGACTAAATGAAGTTAGAGACTGATCATTTTTCTCTCTGGTCATTCTCTATTTCATTATTATCCTCCTGACCTTAGCGACCTAGATATAGGGTCAGGTAGAATCCAGGTAACAGGTGAGAGGAAGTGGGGAAAAGAAAGAACTGAACAACAATCCGTTTGGAATCGATCTCACAGTCGTTCAGATATCATACAAGCCTTCGAAATTCTCCACGCATCTCATAAGCGAGAGAGAAAACACACACACACACACACACACACACACACACACACACACACACACACACACACACACACACACACACACACACACAATTTTATGTATGTATGTATAGATAGATGGAGATGGAAAGAAAGACAGACAGACTGACAGACAGATAGACATACTTTTGCGTCGCTTTCAACTAAATAAATAAAAAAAGAAAGATGAAAAAAGATAGAAATAGAAAGAGAGATAGAGAGAAAAGAGAGAGAGGATGTAAAAGAAAGAAATGTGCAAATCCCCATCCATCCCCAGATAGTGAGAGAGGCCCATAACGAAGGTGACTCTGGTTGGTATTCCCTAGCACCTCTTCCTAAGCGATTTATGTTCCTTATTGTACCGTACTGTCCCTTACTATCCTCTTCTATATTAAATCATTCAAATACAACCATACTCAGCCAATACACGAACTGATATTCACTGCTCGTATCTAAAAATAAATCACTAAGGAAGAGGTGTTAGGGAGGAGGCTGGACAGTGACTTTTTGATGTGGCTTTAATTTGAGGGATTTAATAGCCAGGGAGTCACATACAAAGAAGTGCAGTCGTGTGTGTGTGTGTGTGTGTGTGTGTGTGTGTGTGTGTGTGTTTCCACGTCATTGTCATTTTCATTCTTATTATTCCTATTATTTTTCCTCCTCCTCCTCCTTTTCCTTCTCCTCTTCTTCTTCTTCTTCTTCTTCTTCTTCGTCTTCTCCTCCTCCTCCTCCTCCTCCTCCTCCTCCTCCTCCTCCAAGGTATGAGGAAGGTAATACTTGGGTGCTACAACGCCCAACACCAACAATCCATTACGCCTCAAACTTTTTCACTCAGTCACCCCTTATCCTCCACCCTTCTTCTTCCTCGTTTTCTTCCATTTTCTCTTAGCTCCTCATCTCGTTCTCCGCCTCTGTTTATCTACATACTTATCTGTGTGTGTGTGTCTTTCTTTCAGTCATTCAATGCACCTGTCTTCTTATCTGTGTATCTCTCTGTTTACCTTCATTTCTGTCTTTCTATCTATCTCTTTATCTATCTACCGAAATCTGTGTTTTATCCAGTCTACCTTCTCCCCCTTCTCTCTCTCTCTCTCTCTCTCTCTCTCTCTCTCTCTCTCTCTCTCTCTCTCTCTCTCTCTCTCTCTCTCTCCAACTTCTTAGTGTTTGTCATTCTTCGTCTTCACTGCCTTCTCACCCCTCCCCCCTTCCTTCCGTCCTTCCCTCTTCTCTACCCCTTTCTTCCTCCCTCCCTCCTTTCCTCCCTCCCTCCCTCCCTCCCCCGAGAGCCGAGGTGAAGATTAAGTCGGTACCGTTCTGTGTAAAACTAGACAAACCTTATTATCACGGTCCCGAAAAATACCTCGCCGGAGTGGACCATTAATTGTAATTTTTGGAGGAAAGAGTGATGCCGTGGAGGAAAGGAGGAGATGGAGGGAGAGAAGATGGAGGTAGGGGAGAGGGAGGGAGAGAAGATGAAGGGAGGAGGGAGTGAGGGAGAGATGGAGGGAGGAAAGAGAGAGGGGGGGAGAAGATGGAGGAGAGACAGAGTGGATTTAGGATGGAAGAAAAGGAAGGACGTTTGGAAACCGGGAGAGTGGCATAGGAGGGTGGGATTAGAGAGAGAGAGAGAGGGGGAGAGAAAGAAAGAGACAGACATACAGACAGAGAGAAAGAAATGGAATGAGATTACAGATAGATAGGATGAAAAGAAATGAAACGCAGATTAACTGGAAGGAACATAAATGAAAATGCTGATAGAGTGATACAGACAGACAGGCAGACAGAGACAGAGAGCCAGAGACACAGAGCCAGAGAGCAGTGAAAAGAGAGAAAGAGAGATAGAGAGAGAGGAAGCGAGCGAGTGTACCCAGCACCCACACCCCGAACAACTCTAGTTTTGGAATAGTTTGGGAGTTTTATCTCAAAATCTGAACTCTCTGCGGCTGGATGTTGTGTTTATTTGATTGTCCTTTAAATTCTGCCGTGTAATGTGTGTCAGTCCTTTATTTTGCGATGACCGTGGCGCTGTGTAATGGTTCCGAAAGGCAAAATGTGGCCGCGCTTCGTCATGGGGCGGGAAAGTGAGTTATAGTGGAGGGGGACGTGTGTGGGTGTGTGTATGGGGTGAGATGGGAGGGTGTGTGGGTGGGAGGGTTTGTGGTGTGTGTGTGTGGAAGGGTCTGTGGTGTGTGTGTGTGTGTGGGAGGGTTTGTGGTGTGTGTGTGTGTGTGTGGGAGGGTCTGTGGTGTGTGTGTGAGGGGGGAGGGTTTGTGGTGTGTGTGTGTGTGTGTGTGGGAGGGTCTGTGGTGTGTGTGTGTGTGTGAGTGTTTGTGTGTGTGTGTGTGTGTGTGTGTGTGTGTGTGTGTGTGTGTGTTTGTAGTAAAGGTGTCTGTAGAGTGTCTTTCTTTCTAGTTTTCCATTATTTTATTCCAAATTCATATTGTCAGATGTGTTCTATGGTCAGTAAGTTATCTATGTCTATCTATCTTTCTATATCTATCTGTGCATCTGTGTGTGTTTGTGTGGTTGTGAGGAATGCAGTGTGAACACGAATATTAAAATATATGGCATGAAGCGATTGCATATACGGGTGTGTGCAAGTGAATAAGTGTTAATTTAGAACTCTCGCCACCACACCACCACAGCCAGCCACACCGTACAGGTCTACCACAGCCACACTACACAAACTCCAATCACACCACCACAGTTTGCCACAGCTCAGCAATTACGTTAACCTTTCACCACAGTTGCCTAAAACACACTATAGCTTCGTACCACAACCCCACAACCTTCCGCAGCGACCAGAAAAAAGCTCACAAACTCCCACCACACCACCACACCGTCTACCACAGAACCAACCCACCACAACTACCACAACGTCACCGCCACAGCTCTGCACCACATCACCACACTCAGTTTCTCCTTTTCTCCTTTCCTTTTTTTTAGCGGTTTAGTGCGTAGTGATATGGAATGTGGTATTTGTGGTATGGATGGGATTGACATTTATCTTGGTATTTTTGGTTGTGTGTGTGTGTGTGTGTGTGTGTGTGTGTGTGTGTGTGTGTGTGTGTGTGTAAGAAGAGGATATTTGTGCCATAGCAGTTGCATCAAGCAGCACTGTAGTTTAATTCAGTAATGCCTTGATACCGAGTTGGGATTCTTGTTGTAATGATAATGATGATGATGATGGTGATGGTGGTGGTGGTGGTGGTGGTGACAGAAGAAGAGGTGGTAATTGTAGTGGACATGGAAGTGGTGATAGTGGTGTAATGGAAGTGATGGTGTTTGTGTTTGGTGGTGGTGTCGCAGTTCGCTCATTTAACCAAGGCGCAGTGTTTCGTCTTATATAGCTTGTATTTTCCACATCTGAGTGGTAGAATTGGACAGTACTACATCCAGCATCCCTCCTACGTACCACACACCTTTCCATGTCACCGCTTGGGCGCTAACATCCACCGTCCATACTGAATACTTGCTAGGACTGTCTCCTGTAGGACTAGTGTATTTCCTATCATTGTGACTAGCAGGAAATAGTAGATAATGTTATGGTGTAGTAAATAAAATAAATCGGTAAGAGAGAGGCATTGCGTACCCTGTGCCACTTAACATACCAGGTAATGTGTAGGTGAACTATGAAAAAATAAATCAATAAGGAAAGGGTATCACGAAGCCCATATAGCAATTAGCACAGAAGTTAATGTCAGGGCTTAATGCACAAAATAAATCGCTCAGGGAATAGCGTTTCGGAGCTCCCCATGCCCCTTAAAATACCGGGGAAACTCTGGCAGGGACGATATTTGAGAGAGCCAGGTGGAAAACGGGGAGGGAGAGTAACTTTGCCTCAGACTTTACATGTTCTGTGTTTCGTCCTTTTTTCGTGTGTGTGTGTGTGTGTGTGTGTGTGTGTGTGTGTGTGTGTGTGGTGGAGACATGAGGAGAAGAGAGAGGAGAGGAATGGAGGATGAGAGAAAACCGGGAGGAAGTGGAAGAGGAATGAAAAGGAAAGCGAGAGGAAGTGGAGGAATGGATTAGAGAAATGAGAGGAGCGGAGAGGAATGTGGAGAAAGGAAAGGGGGGAGGAAAAGATAGAATGAAGGAGGAATGGATTAGAGAAAGATGAGGAAAGTGAGAAAAGGATTGGAGGATGGGAGAGAGGAATGGGATGGAGAGAAGAGGGAGGGAAAGGAGAAGAACACTAGATGATGGGATGGGAACAGAGGAATGAGATGAAGGGAGGAGAAGATGGAATTGGGATAAATGAGGGAGTTTGGAACTTAGATGCGTCGTTTCCACATTATAAAATATTCCCTTAGCTAATTCACTGATGCTGGACAGGGACGCCTTCATGTGGTGGCACTGATATGACCGGGCGGATCCACTAGCTGGGTATACAAACGTCTCTCTTCTACTGCCCTCTCCCCACAAAAGGACGATGGTGGACTGCAGGAGAAGGGTAACTTAGGCCTGCAGTCCACCGGGTTCACGTTTAGATGAGCCTGGAGTTACTACTACTACGACTACGACTACTACTACTACGACTACCACAAAGTAAATCATGCCACAAAATCCAGTACAATCAATGCTTCAGCAATCACCCATCCCAACTACCACAATCGCCACCACAGCCACTACCACAGTTACAATCACAACCACTGCCTCTACCACCACCAAAAAAAAAAAAAAAAAAAAAAAAAAAAACATTCACAGATAAACATCGGCGCCAAACACCACCACAACCACGGCTACCACAATCACCCATCCCAACTACCACAATCGCTACCACAATCACTACCACAATTAGACCTTCCACTGGCGGACGTGTAGAGTAAGTCCATCTACGTTAAGGGGGAAATTCAGAAAGTTTCCCAATGTATCTAATTCTCGTGTGTGTGTGTGTGTGTGTGTGTGTGTGTGTGTGTGTGATTACGGTATAGCTAGTTTGGAGTGATGTTTGCTCTGTGTGTGTGTGTGTGTGTGTGTGTGTGTGTGTGTGAGAGAGAGAGAGAGAGAGAGAGAGGCCCACACACCCATCTCTGTTTTTTTCCTTCCTTCCTTCTCTCATTCCTGCCAAAACGCTGCTATCAATAGTTTTAAAAATGAAAAGGGGGAGAGAAAGAGAAAGCGAGGGGGAAGAGGAGGGATGAAAAATGAGAAAGGGAGGGTGTGAGGGGCAAACGTGAAAGAGAGAGAGAGAGAGAGAGAGAGAGAGAGAGTTACATCTCTACCACTACTATACTAACATAAAATACGTGTGTCATAAACATAACCCTGATCACACACCTACAGTATATACCCCACAAGAAATGTTTAGGTACTATATCTGACGTAGAATGATGTTATTGTTATTAAAATTGGCCCCTTCATGGTCGAGACAACTCCTTTATTCCCTTTATTTGTAAGACAGGACGGTGTTGATGGTCTTGTGTGTGATTTTTATTTCCTGTTTCGAGCATACAAGTTTTTACATTATTCATAAGATGGCGAAGTGTATAATCGGATTTCAATTAAATTTGGTGGATCGGTGAGCAGTAGATCAAGGAAGAGATGGTTAATTTTTGAGGTCGATCCGGATTCGGCCAAAGGAATAAATCGTAAATTTTGATAGACGTGGGCAGAGGTATGGGTGTCAGAGATAGTGAAACGTGGCAGCCTAAGACCGTAGAATTAATTGACTGAGTGGCCGTAATAGAGTTTAATATGTTGCAGGAATAAATTGGCGGAGGTGTATGCTCCCTGGGTGCCTTGTAGTTGTAGTTTATTGGTAGTAATTTGGTAGGAAAAGTTGTTGTAGTGGTAGTTATGGTAGTCATTTTGATAGTTACCGTTGTGGTAGAAGCTTTAGTTTAATAGTTATTGTAGTATTTGTCAGAATAGTTGTTGTAGTGGTAGTAATGGTGGTAATTTTGGTAGCATCAAGAGGACAGTGGTTGAGCGCTCCCAAACCAGTCATTGGCGATGCTCACAGCGGTTGTAAAACGAAGCCTGGTAGTTGTTATGGTAGTAGTGGTAGTGACTGTGGTACTAGTCACGAAGAAGTTCTGTGGAAGGGATGGTGTGATGGTAGTGGAAGCCAGTAATACTCCTTTCACTTTCACTTGACTTAAAATTGCCATCTCTCTATCTTGAATGCTGAAACAATAAAGTCAATATATGCTAGTCACGAAGAAGCGCAATGATACTTCAGTTTTAACAGTAATTTAAGAGTTCAGTATGATGCTGGTCACGAAGAAGAGCCATGGAAGTGTTGTAAGGTTGCATGCCAAGTCTTAACAATAGAATAACACTAGAATATGGTGTTAGTCACGAAGAAGTGCTATGGGAAGGATGTAGAGCCGTAGCATAGTCTACTTCTACCACTGAGTTACGAGACACAAATATGCTTAGTAATAAATGCCGTATTCACATTGATAGACGTGGGCAGAGGTGTAGTTGTCAGAGATAGTGAAACGTGGCAGCCTAGGACCGTAGAATTAATTGACTGCGTTACTGTAATAGAGTTCAGCTTGTTGCAGGAATAAATTGGCGGAGGTGTATGCTCCCTGAGTGCCTTGTAGTTGTAGTTTATTGGCAGTAATTTGGTAGGAAAAGTTGTTGTAGTGGTAGTTATAGTAGTAATTTTGATAGTTACCTTTGTGGTAGTAGATTTAGTTTAATAATTATTGTAGTATTGGTCAGAATGGTTGTTGTAGTGGTAATAATAGTGGTAATTTTGGCAGTGGTAATAGTTGTAGTGGTAGTAACAGTACTGTAATTTTGGTAGGAATAGTAGTTACTGTTGTAATTGTAGTAATTATAGTAGGAATAATAGTTGTAATAGTTGTAGTGGTAGTAATGGTGGTAATTTTGGTAGCATCAAGAGGACAGTGGTTGAGCGCTCCCAAACCAGTCATTGGCGATGCTCACAGCGGTTGTAAAACGAAGCCTGGTAGTTGTTATGGTAGTAGTGGTAGTGACTGTGGTACTAGTCACGAAGAAGTGCTGTGGAAGGGATGGTGTGATGGTAGTGAAAGCCTGTTATACTCCTTTCACTTCCACTTGACCTAAAACTGCCATCTCTCCATCTTGAATGCTGAAACAATAGATTAAAGCCAACATGATGCTGGTCACGAAGAAGCGCAATGATACTTCAGTTTTAACAATAATTTAAGAGTTCAGTATGATGCTGGTCACGAAGAAGAGCTATGGAAGTGTTGTAGGGTTGCATGCTAAGTCTTAACAATAGAGTAACACTAGAATATGGTGTTAGTCACGAAGAAGTGCTATGGGAAGGATGCAGAGCCGTAGCATTGTCTTCTTCTACCACTGAGTTACAAGACACAAATATGCTTAGTAATAAATGCTGAATCCACATTGGCTTAAGTCATCACGGAGGAGGAGGAAGAGGAAGAGGAAGAGGAGGAGGAGTAGGAAAGAAAAATGAAGCGAAAAAAAGATGATGTAAACACAAAATAAATAAACAAAGAAATAGTCCTGTTTGTAGAGATTATGGAAAAATGGAAAAAAAAGAGAAGATGGAGGAAGAGGAGGAGAAAAAGAAGAAACAGAACAGAAGGAGGAGGAGTTGGAGGAGGAGGAAGAGGAGGAGGAAAAGAAGAAACAGAACAGGAGGAGGAGGAGTTGGAGAAGAAAAAGGAGAAGAGAAGACAAGGAGGAGGCATATCTCAAGGGTACCATGATAGGATGGGTGGGATGGGGGACTGTGAGACGCTGAGTGGAGTAATCTGATTGTTAGCAGCGACAATGGTCAGTTAGGGACCACTCACACCATGACCACTACCCCTAAAAACATTACCAGCATTACTACCAACACTACCAATATTACTGCCAACACCACCAATATTACTACCAACATTTTCAACATTACTACCAACATTACAACCAGTAGGCCACTCATACTGTGCCCACTACCCCTAAAAACGTTACCAACATGCTACCAACACTACCAATATTTCTACCAACACTGCCAATATTACTACCAACACTACCAATATTACAGCTAACATTACTACCAACATTACAACCATTACGACCTCTCACACTATGACCACTACCCCTAAAAACGTTACCAACATTACTGCCAACATTACTATCAACGCTACCAACATTACCACCATTGTCACATCGTCTACCACCAATACCACTTCTCACACCATACCTACAACCCCCTGACAACATTACCAATATTACTACCAGCATTACTACCAACATTACCATCAATACTCACACCATATCGTTGAGAAAATCGTTATATAGGCCTCGTTAATCTTGCATTCGTTAATCTTTCAGTAAATTCGTCAGTCTTTCGTTAATCTTTGGCTGCCATTGTAAGTCTTTCTCCTTCGCCCCTTCCTTCACTGTCATCTGATGGTGCCCCGGAGAGCCATTCCTTCTCCCTCCTTCCTTGTGTCCTTCCTTCTTTGTTTCCTTTTCTTCTCTCTCTCTTCTTTCCTTCCTTCATTCATTCATTTTTTGTTCTTTCCCATCCTTCCCTCCTCAGTCAATTCTTTGTTTACCTCTCTTCCTCTCTTTTCCTTACTTATTTTTCCTTCCTTCCTTCCTTTCTTCCTGTTTTCCCAATTTCCGTCCCTTCCTTCCTTTATCCTCTTTCCATGTTTCCTTCTCCTTTCTTCGATGTTTTCTTTCCATCCATCCATCCTTCCTTCCTTCCTTCCTTCCTTCCATCCTCCACTCTCTCGTCTTTGATTCCTTCTCATCCCATTTTTCCTCCTGTTTCACCAATTTTCGTCCTATTTCGGCCTCACCCATTTCTCTCAATCCTTGCTCTCTCACTCACCCCATCTTATCAATATTCTTATCAGCTTTCTAATCTCTCTCCCTATCTCTCTAGCAGTAGGCTCCATATGTCTTTGTGATTCTCTCTCTCTCTCTCTCTCTCTCTCTCTCTCTCTCTCTCTCTCTCTCTCTCTCTCTCTCTCTCTCTCTCTCTCTCTCTCTCTCTCTCTCTCTCTCATCTTCCCTTCCATCTCACCAACACCTTCACATTTCCTTAATCTTCTAAATCCCCAGGAGGGGTGAGAAAGACAGGGA
>NC_136965.1:1452500-1465000 GCF_032717465.1 Coenobita brevimanus
ACGCCCCTTCACCCTCTGACTTCCCTTCCCATCCCTCTCATTCCCTTCTCTTCCCTCCCGTTCCTCTCCTTTCCCTTCTCTAACCCAGCCCAGCCCAGCCCAGCCCAGCCCAGCCCAGCCCAACCCAACCCAACCCAACCCAACCCAACTCAACCCAACCCAACTCAACTCAACTCAACCCAACCCAACCCAACCCAACCCAACCCAACCCAACCCAACTCAACCCAACCCAACCCAACCCAACCCAACCCAAAACTTAAACGACAGACAAAGACGAAAATTTTAGTTAGTGAAGATTAAGGTATATAATATTAAAGAGAAGTGAACGATATAATCCGGTAACATTTTTTGGACGGGTTGGAAATGGATTTGAAAATTTTTTGGTGTTTTTAAATAAGGTGAAAGGAGAAAGAAAAATAATAGAAAAACGTATTGTAATTGAAATATATATAATTTTAGTGGGAAAAGGTCGAGGGTGCTCTCTCTCTCTCTCTCTCTCTCTCTCTCTCTCTCTCTCTCTCTCTCTCCCCAAACCATGATATTCCAGGGCAGCTCTTCTCCCCCACCCCTCCCCTCGTCCCCTCCCCCAGACACCTTACTGAAATAGACAAAATCGAATTAACAAGGAGTGGGGAGTGAATTCTGATATCTCGAGGGAGGGAGGGCTCTTGTGAGATTGGCCCGAAGGAAGTGTGACCTGGAGGAAGAGGAGGGGGAGAGGGAAGGGGAAGGAGGGGGAGGGAGAGAAGATCATGGGAGGAGAGAGAAGTGGAGGACAATGCAGAATATTTGAGAGAGAGAGAGAGAGAGAAAGAGTTGCCTCCCATCCTACTATCTCCCTGTTCTTCTTCCCATTCCCTTTGGCTTCCACAAACACGTCCACTATTTTCCTATTAACCCCTTCACGGCAATTATGTTTGTCTATAAGGTAGTTGTAGTAGCAGTAGTAGTAGTAGTAGGAATAGTAGCAGTAGCAGTAGTAGCGGCGATGTAGTACGCAAGGATTGAGTATAACATGTGAACATCAATGGTCTCACGGCTCGGCATAGTAGTAATAGAAGTAGTATATTAATAGTAGTAGTAGTAGTAGGGGTAGAAGTAGTAGTATTAATAGTAGTAGTAGTAGGGGTAGAAGTAGTAGTATTAATAGTAGTAGTACTAGTAGTAGTAGGGGTAGGAGTAGCAGTAACAGCATCAGTGTAGTGCGCAAGGACTGGCAGCATAACAAAAGAGCACCAATCATCCCGCGGCTCAGCATTTTTCCCCGCCCTGCCGGAGATTGCCTTCTAAGTGAAACATAAACCTGACTCACCCCTCCCCACACACACAGACACTTTTACCTCTGCGTCTAAGGCCATCAGGGCGTCTACCATCCTAGGAAACAAAAAAAGGAAGTAAAAAAAAAGTAGCATCTCTTCCTTGAAAAAAAAGTAGCGCCTCTTCCTTGAATAAAACATAGCGCCTCTTCCTTGAAAAAAAAAAGTAGCGCCTCTTCCTTGAATAAAACGTAGCGCCTCTTCCTTGAACAAAAAAAGTAGCGCCTCTTCCTTGAATAAAACGTAGCGCCTCTTCCTTGAACAAAAAAAGTAGCGCCTCTTCCTTGGAAAAAAAGTAGCGCCTCTTCCTTGAAAAAGAAAAAAAAGGGGGTAGCGCCTCTTCCTTACCGATTTATCCTATTCGACTCCCATCCCAACGAGAATGAGATGGAGTAAAAAAAAAAAAATGAAAATAAAAACTAGTAAGGCCAATATCTGATATTACTGGAGGTGGAGAAGATACGTAACACCTCTTCCTTAGCGATTTATGCATCTATATATATGTTTCCCATTCCAACGAGAAAGGAACGAGAGTAGAAAATAAAAAAAAATTAAAAAGGTAGGCAGGCCAATTGATATTAATGTAGAATAGAGGTAGTTGGTTGGAGCAGGGAGTTAGTATCGTAATTCCTGTTCCTCAGCGAATTATTCTCTACAGGTTAGTGTTCAGTTAACATTTTAGTGATTACAGGAGGATGTTTTTCTAAGGGTCAGGTTCCCCTTAGAATACGACCACCATCAGACGTACAGATTTTTCCCTCCCTCACAGTTGTATTACTTCCTCTGCTCTCTCTCTCTCTCTCTCTCTCAAGCTTAGGCCAAGAGACGGATCGGCATTGGTGCGGAGAGTTTGTTTACATGGCGGGAGGTGGGTTTCGGCGGGAGGGCCATTTCGGGTGGTAGTTACGAGGTTATTCGGCACCTTTATGGCGGATTCGGCAGCTGTTTTTACTATTATGATTGGGACGAGAGAGAGAGAGAGAGAGAGAGAGAGAGAGAGAGAGAGAGGGGGGGGAGGGGCAGACTCGATTAAGTTTCAGTTATAGCTAGACGTGGAAGGTGAAGCAGAAGGGAAAGGTCAAGGAGAGAGAGAGAGAGAGAGAGAGAGAGAGAGAGAGAGAGAGAGAATAATTGTGTGCAAGGAAGCCATTTTTTTTCTGGGAGTAAATGTGTGGAAAACGGAAAAGCATTTATATTGAAAAATTTAAAATAAAAACCCTAAACAGGTAAACAATAAATATATAAGTAAAAAAATGAGCAGCCAGAAAGGGGAGACTGGCAGAGAAAGTAAAGATTGAGAGTAAGTGAATTATCAGAGGCTTCACTAAGGGAGGCGTGTAGGGCGGCTCTCAGTGGGATTGGACTAGCAGAGGAATACACTGGAAAGACGGCAGTAACCTGGTATTAAAGTTCCCCCTCAAAAAAAAAAAGAAAGAAAATTGCTAGGATGGAAGAAAACGGGTAGAGGAGTTTATATGGTTAGAGTACATGATTTCTCTCTCTCTCTCTCTCTCTCTCTCTCTCTCTCTCTCTCTCTCTCTTTCTCTCTCCTAATATACAGAGGGAGGGGGACAAATATGATGTGATTTTGGTCCTAGTTCTTGGGAGATGTGGAGGACTGTCAGTAGAGGAGAGCTTATATCGTTTTTTTTTTTATTGTTTTGAGTGAAGTGAAAATCAAATGGCATGTTTTCCTTATTATTCCCCCCTCCCCGCGCTAATCTGAAAGCGAACCTGGTAATTGGCAGGCTGAAATGGTCGTCTGCATATTACCATCCTTCTTGCTGGGGATAGGGAGAGAGTTGAGGGAGATTTGTATAACTGGGCACATCCTTCACCCAGTTATGACAGTACCACCCCGTGAAGGCGTCACTAGCCAGCATCATCGAAATGGCCTACAGTTCGGAACTAGAAGAGCCAGGCTTTTTTTTTTTTCGAGGAAGAAGGAACCAAAGGCTAAGCCCGCAAAACAATTCCTTCCAAGAAAAAAATAAGAGAGCCATATTCAAGATCCGTTCATTTCGAGATGCCTGGACACATTGCGTTTGAAAGACTGGAGATCATAGGAAGTAGGAAATGCAGACAGAACCCAGAGAAACACGACAAAATGTAGAATTCAGTACGAGAGTTGAGTCCGACCAGTATGAATGTGGGCTGACGTGTGCTGACAGATACCGAGCTGACCAACTTACATGGAACACTCAGTAATTCAGTAACTCCGTGACATGGGCGTTTCCAGTCCGGCCCCAGGGAGGGTCTGATAATTCCTCAAAGGTGGAGTGAGGGACCGAGGCTAAAGGAGAGTTGGGTGTATGAGTGTACGTTTTGCCACAGTGGAATTGAGCAGCGACAAAGAACAAGGGACTGTGTGTGTGGATTTGTGTGGATCGGTGTCTTTGTGAACTCCTTGCGTCCCTTCTAGGCTTACTTTGGTTTTTATCTCCTCACACAGGTATCATTTCTCTCTCTCTCTCTCTCTCTCTCTCTCTCTTTCTTTTGCCAGAGAAATAAAATTCTTCATAGATACCCCTCAGAATAATTAAATCACTCCCTGCGTTTTCTTTTCCTCTCTCTCCCTCTGACCATCTTTCCTTTTTATGTTCTATTTCTGAGAGAGAGAGAGAGAGAGAGGATGAATGTAAGATTTTTCTCTGCCTCACAGTTGTATTACTTCCTCTGCTCGCTCTCTCTCTCTCTCTCTCTCTCTCTCTCTCTCTCTCTCTCTCTCTCTCTCTCTCTCTCTCTCTCTCTCTCTCAACTTGCTCCCAGAGTTGACGGGGAAGTGAGTTATGGAGGGTTGTGGGATTGTAGGGATCTGTGTATGTATGTGTGTGTGTGTGTGAGAGAGAGAATAATGGAACGTGGAGAAGAATTAAGAACCAGAATAGGCAGGGAGAAGCAGAGCAAGGCAGGGCAATGGAGGATGAGGCAGGAAAGACCAAAACAAGGCAGGGCGAGGCAGGGTAAGGCAGGGCGAGGCAGGCAGGGATCAAGGGGGACGTAATCCACAGCTTCGGTCACTGTTTGATCTCTAATTTGTAGCGGATCCAGACAGGCCACCTCGAGGTCACACACACACACACACACACACACACACACACACACACACACACACACACACACACACACACACACACACACACACACACACACACACACACACACACACACACACACACACATTCTTACCTTCCAAATGACACTCCATCAGTTCAAACCTCTCTTTTTTTTTTCCCTCCATCCCCCCCCCCTCCTAACATTCCTTCTTTCCTATCATGTTTCTCTCCATCCCTCTTATCCATCTAACTGTCTCTCCAACCTCCAAACCTCTCTCTCCCTCTCTCCGTCTCTGCATCCCTCCTCCCTCCAGTTCTCTCCATCATCCTAACCTTTCTCTCCGTCTCTCCATCCCTCTTATCCTTCCAGTTCTTCCTCCATCCCTGTCATCCATCTGCCTCTCCATCCTCCTAACCTCACTCTCCTCGTTTCTCCTACAGATGGCTCTTCTCATGCGGCTGGAATCCAAAACTCGGTGTGGGATCGGATGCAGGCCTCCCTCTCCGTCCCTCCCGACGCCCGCCACCCCGTCTTTACCGAGGACGTGGCCAATCAGACTGTCGTGATTGGCAGGAACGGCACGCTCAGGTGTTCCGTGGAAAATCTGGGAACGTACAAGGTGAGTGACGTCCGTTTTAAATTCGTTCTGGGAGCCTCCGCGTGGTGGCACTTATATAACGGGTCGGTGGAGCTACTCGGCCGTCCAGACAGCCATCTGTCCCTATTCCCAGACTTGCGATGGTGGACTGGGGACAACTTAAGCCTGCAGTGCACTGGGTTTTAGGTGAACCTGTGGCCACGACAAAATCAACAGCCGTAAGGAAAAGTTAGCCTGCTTAGAGAGAGAGAGAGAGAGAGAGAGAGAGAGAGAGAGATTAGTAGGTAGGTAGGTTGAGTCAGTGGGGCAGACAGACAGAGACACAGACAGAGACCGAGGTAAACAGACAAACAGACAGACAGACAGGTAGACAGAGACGGAAATAAACAGACAGACAGACAGGCCAACAGAATTATCCCTATCCCTGACCCACGTTGAGACACCTTGAGCTGGATAATCTGTGTATGTGCCTTTGGGCTCTTGGCTGGGGCTACGTGTTGCACAATAGATGGACAGCTCTTGAAGGAGGCACTGCAATTACTAGGGATAAGCTGTGTGTGTTGAGAGAGAGAGAGAGAGAGAGAGAGAGAGAGAGAGAGAGAGAGAGAGAGATTAATAAGTGAGAAGAACTTAGTGGAAATATGGAGTGGAGAGACAAGTATGGAGTGTATGCAAAGGAGGAAGGGTCTATGTTAAAACTGAGACGAAGGTTTTAAGATGGATGTAGGAGGTCAGAGAATCGTAAGAAGAAAAGTTGTCTTAGGAATTTAATGGAAAAGGATGAAATCTTAGTTTGCTCTGTCTTAAGCCAACCTGAGCAACGGGGTGGGATGGGTGGGGGGGTGGAGAAAGGGGGAGAACTGGGCGGTGGGCTGTGAGAGGAGAGAGGGTAACAGATTAAACGGGATGAAGAGGAGTTATGTATGGAGTGTGTGTGTGTGTGTGTGTGTGTGTTTGTGTGTGTGTGTGTGTGTTGGGGAGGGAAGGTAGAGGGGAGTATGGAGAGAGGAGGGTCTGGTTGAATTGGAAGGAGAGGGATGTGATGGGGAGAAGGAGGGGGCCTGTGAGAGGTGTTGGTGAGAGACAAGGAGGGAGGAGAGGTGTCGAGGTAAGGAGGAGAACGAGAAGGTAGAGGAGGAGGAAGGAGGGGTGTGAAGGGAAGGAGGAGGAGGGGAAGACAGAGAAGGGTGGGAACTTTGAGAGCGTAAGTGTGGGTGGACCTGTGCTGTTTACATGTTTATATTTCAATCATCATCATCATCATCGTCATCATCATCATCATCATCATCATCATCATCATCATCATATATATATATTTATAATTTTATTCTCATGTTTATTATTTATTTATTTACATTGGTTTCTGAGTGAGAATTTGCGTACGTGTAATATTAAATTTATGAGTTAAGTGTATATGAGAGATTTTGTTATTTATCTTGCTATTTATTTTTTGTTTAAATGGTTACTGCGTAGTAGGATGGATAAGTGTGCGTATGAGAGAGAATTAATAAGGCTTTGTTTATATATCTATGGTTATTTTGTCTATGCTTCTTTACTGCTTTACCACGTCCTTTAGATGTGTGAGTAAGTGTGAGGATGAGTGAGATAATTAGATCTAGTGTATAATCTTTAATTTGGGGACCTCTTTATTGATTTATTAACTCCTTTATTTCCGCCTTAGTGTGAGTAAGTGTGAGTAGCGGTAGTGTGAAGGGAAAGTGTGACGTCACTCTCCTTAGGGAAATAAGTCTTGTGCCATTTTTACGATGAGGATAAACATATGAGTGGGGTGGGGCGTGGAGAGAGAGAGAAAGAGAGAGAGAGAGAGAGAGAAAGAAAGAGAGAGAGAAAGAAAGAGAAAGAGAAAGAAAGAGAGAGAGAGAGAGAGATTACAGACACGAGACAGACTAAAGAACAGGTGAGATGATAGATTGATGAAAGGGTGGGGAATTGAGAGAGAGAGAGAGAGAGAGAGAGAGAGAGAGAGAGAGAGAGAGAGGAATAAGAGGCAATTGTCACGCTCTTTGGGGGAGGGAAGGGGAGGGAGGAGGGGGAGAGGAAGGGAGGGAAAAGGGAGGAGAGAATGGGGAGAGAAGGGAGAGGGAAGAGGAAGGGGAGTAAGAGGGACGGAAGTAGAAGAGAGAATGAGGAGGAGAGGAGGAAAAGGGAGGAGGAGGAGAAGGGAGAGGGAGGAGGAGGAGGAGGAGGGAGAGGGAGGAGGAGGAGGAGGAGGAAGAGGAGAGGGAGAGTAAGGGAGGGAAAAATGGACGAAAGAATGAGGCAGAGAGAAGGGAGATAGAAGAAGGAGAAGAGGGAAGTGGAGGAGGAGGAAAAGGGATGGAGAAGGAAAGGAAAATGTGTGTGTGTGTGTGTGTGTGTGTGTGTGTGTGTGTGTGTGTGTGTGAGAGAGAGAGAGAGAGAGAGAGAGAGAGAGAGAAAAGTAAAAAGAGGGGTAACTACACTAATGGATTACAGTGACTCGTAAAGTGAGGGTGGTGTCTATGTCTGAGTCACCTCTCTCTCTCTCTCTCTCTCTCTCTCTCTCTCTCTCTCTCTCTCTCTCTCCAAGACTAGGCAGTGTTTACAGGAAGACGGCTGCTCGCATGTGGTCGATGGGTTTGCTCGTCCAGACCTACCGAAGTGGAGCAGCAACAAGAAAATTGATCATCGAACTGAAGGGCATAATACCAACCTCACAGCTCATCCTAACACCCCTCATGTCATCTGTTATTTAAGTATATAAATAATTGTAAAAGTCTGGGCATAAAAAGCACATATGTACACACTGTAAAATATTAACATGACGTTTAATGTTACTCTTTGTGCTTACTTCTTGGTGTCTGTTACTTTTTAATACTTTTCTTTCTTAATGGTGTCTTACTTTTTCCTGCCTGTGATGATGGGTGACCTTTGACCCCTTAACAGTGAGGAAGAGTTCGAAGAAATTAGGGAAGAAGGAAGAGGAGGGTGAGGAAAGGGGAAGACTGAGAATGGATAAGGAAAAATTTGAGGGAAAAGAAGGGTTCACGTTTCAAATGAACCTAGGGCTTCAAATAACGTGTGTTTGTGTGTGTGTGTGTGTGTGTGTGTGTGTGTGTGTGTGTGTGTGTGTGTGTGTGTGTGCAGCCCTACTTAAGCCTGCAGTCCACTGGGTTCACGTTTTGCTTGAACCTGTGTGTCATTGTGCTCTTCCTGTCACCTCTTGGATTGGGGGGAGGGGGGGCTAGGCAAGAGGAAGGGGAGGGGGAGGGAGAGGATTAAGAGGGCAGGGGGAGAGGATAGGGAAGGAGGAAGGAGGGGGAGGGGAAAGAGAGAGGAATGGGAAGGGAGAGAGGGGGGAGTGTATCGAATTTCAGTAAGCCTTTTTACGATCCCTGATTTTACTGTTATAGTGGGCGAAGTCTGTTCTGTAAATTGAAGGGAACAAAGATGCTGATCATATATTTACTGCTCTCCAACTGGCACGCCCATTTACCCCGGAATTTATATTTATTTTTAATGCTTGACAATTTTTTAGAGTGCCCGTCTCGCTTGCCTGTCTGTAGCGACCCTCAAGTATGATTCTGAAAATTGTTTGTCAGGGAAATGGCTTGTTGAATCTCTCTCTCTCTCTCTCTCTCTCTCTCTCTCTCTCTCTCTCTCTCTCTCTCTCTCTCTCTCTCTCTCCTGCTGTTTTCCTCAATTTTCCTTTTTTAATTAATTTTATCAGTGTCGTTTTTTCCCCACCTATTATTTATTATTTCTTAACATCAGCCTTCTCTACCCTTTCTTATCTCTTCATATCTTCCCGATCGATAGCACCGATAGATAGATAGACACACCTTTCTATTTCTGTCTCTACTATGTCCATCCTTTCGTTGTTGTCTCCCAGTCATATCTCCAACTTGTACACCCATTCTTACCTCTCACTGTCTCCCTCAATAGATAAACGTGGATGAAGGCAGGTAGACCCTATTTAGTATCTCTCATTATCATCTTTATCTCCATATTGTTCAAGTTGTCTACCATCTCTTGTTCCTCCTAATTTCCTCTTCTTATCTCTCCTTATCTCCCCCCAACAGAG
This sequence comes from Coenobita brevimanus, assembly GCF_032717465.1. NCBI lineage: Eukaryota > Metazoa > Arthropoda > Malacostraca > Decapoda > Coenobitidae > Coenobita > Coenobita brevimanus. The sequence goes on from NC_136965.1 coordinate 1,461,535, forward strand.
AGCTTGGGTGAAGGCAGATACAGAGCCTCTCAGTATCTCGTCCACCATGATCTCTCGCTGCTGCTGTCTATCTATATTTATCTATCTGCCAGTCCTCTCTTGCCTCTCCTAATACTCTCTTATCTCTCCTTATCTCCAACAGATAGCGTGGATGAAGGCGGACACACAAACGCTCCACAACATCTCTTCTATATCCATTATCCTTATCAGTACAAGCTTCCTCTCATTTCTTTTTCCCCTGACTTTCCGAGGCTTATCTCTCCTTATCTCTCTCTCCAACAGATAGCGTGGATGAAGGCGGACACACAGACGCTCCTCAGCATCTCTTCTACCATGATCTCCCGCAACTATCGCATCAGGGTCTCTCACAGCGACAACAGCACCTGGCTTCTTCACCTGGATTTTGTCACCTTGAAAGATAGGGGTTATTACCTGTGCCAAATTAACACCATCCCACCTATCTCAAAGCAGGGGTATTTGGAGGTCGTTGGTGAGTAGGGATGTTTTTGCTTCACTCTGTTTTTTCTATAACCAGACGATTTTTTTTTTACCCTGTACTATCCTTGTCTAATTAATGGAGGAATGTTTATGAAGGGAGGGATGCTTGGGAAATGGTGGACTTGGGTTTTGAGTGTGTGGGTGACTGTGTGTGTGTGTGTGTGTGTGTGTGTGTGTGTGTGTGTGTGTGTGTGTGTGTGTGTGTGTGTGTGTGTGTGTGTCTCAACGCCTCACCTATTTAGCATTTATTAACCTCTGCCTTTACGTTCTCTCTCTCTCTCTCTCTCTCTCTCTCTCTCTCTCTCTCTCTCTCTCTCTCTCTCTCTCTCTCTCTCTCTCTCTCTCTCTCTCTCTCCACACACACACACACACACACACACACGGCATCAGCATTATCATAAACACAGGAAATAAACTCTGCAGTAAAAGCCTCCCCTGGGACGGCCTCACCCACCACCCAAATTGAACCCCTGCCCTGCCCTGCCCTGCCCTGCCCTACCCTGCCCTCCCCTGCCCTGCTTTGCCCTGCCCTGCCTTTCCATTTTTCATTCCCATCCATTCCCTTGCCATCCTTTCACCTCCTCTTCTCTCTCTCTCTCTCTCTCTCTCTCTCTCTCAACTCTAACTCCCCCTACCCAGGCTTTACAACCTACAGTACGAGCTCAGAGGTGCTAATGTAATGTTGATAAGCCTAAAAGGTATATTCCATTTCACACAAGCATTATCTCTCCTCCTATACTCCTGTCACCTTAACTTGGCCCAGATTGCCGTCTAGCTTATTTCTCTCCTTCCTTCTCCTCCCACTGCTCCTCCTGTTCCTTCTCCTCTTCCTGCTTCTCCTCCTCCTCACACACCAATTTTACCCCGACCCACACTACCACACCCAACACCCACATCCACACCTGCCCACACCCACATCTCAACTCCTACACCCACACCTATACCACTTACACCTCAACCTACACCCACACCCCCACCCCCACACCCACACCCACACCTGGTATAAATGACCCATTCCCCCCGACCCCCTTCGTGGTTGGAGGGAAAGATGGTGAGTCAGCAGGACTTTTTCGTGCACCAGCTGAGACAAATGACACCATCTTTATTGAACCACTGCTGCTACTACTACTACTACTACTACTACTACTACTACTACTACTATACTACTACTACTACTACTACTACTACTACTACTAATAATAATAATAATAATAATAATATACTACTACTGCTGCTACTACTACTACTTATCTTTACGACCATAGCTACCACCACCACTACCACAGCATCCATCACCATCACTACTCGTTCCTACGGCCACCACCGTCACCACTACAACTGCCACCACTACCACAATATTTACTACCACTCTTACCACCACAAGCACTGCAACTATCACTACCACCACTCAGCACGACCACCATCACTCACCACTACCACCACCACCTCAACTACCAGCACCACTTCCATCACCACAAACACTGCAACCATCACTACCACCACCACCACTATCACTCACTACTACCACCACACACTACCACAACTACCACCACCACCACAGATACTGCAACTACAACTACCTTGACCAAATCCAAAAGGAATTTACACGTTTCACAAATTATTTTTCATGAAACGTTTTAAAAGTTCAAAGATTTTTTTTCTTACACTGCATATGCTTTTTTTTTTTATAAACTGAAAACCAAAAAATGATAGTTTATTATGAGCGTATTCTTTTAACATTTTTGTCTTTCTAGTTCTTTCCTTCTTCTTCCTGTCTCGCATCTTTCTTCTTTCATTTTCTGTTTTTCTCCCTTCTTTCTTTTTTCCTATCTGTCTCCCTACTTTCTTTCTCCTGTTTTTCTCCCTTCTTCTTTCTTTCACCTATCTGTCTCCCTTCTTTCTTTCTCCTTTCTTCATTCTTCTTCATTTTCTTTCTTCTTCCTTTCTCCATCTTTCATTTTCTAGCGTTTTTCTTCCTCCTATCACCTGTCTTTTCTTCTTTCTTTCTTCTCCTTTCTTTCATCTCATCTTCCAAACACTTGTCAGATCATGCGTCATTCCTTAATTTCCTCACCAATTTACGTCAGACTTGGCACACTTGTTCCTTTGACAGAAAAAATGTATATATTGACCTTGTGATAGGGTCATACTGTAGGTCAAAAGTAAGTGAAACGTGGCAGCGGGAATCCGTAGAGTTTACCAGGCTTGCGAAGTTCTGTGTGTGTGTGTGTGTGTGTGTGTGTGTGTGTGTGTGTGTGTGTGTGTGTGTGTGTGTGTGTACCTTTTGATGGGGTGATACAGTAGGTCAAAAGTAAGTGAAATGTGGCAGCGGGAATCCGTAGAGTTTACCAATTTTGCGAGGTTTTGTGTGTGTGTGTGTGTGTGTGTGTGTGTGTGTGTGTGTGTGTGTGTGTGTGTGTGTGTCAATCTTTAAATGATATTCCTGCTACTTCCTCCACTCAGTTAATTCGGTGCCACCACGTGAAGGCGTCCCACTCCACCACCGATAGGCCTACGAAAAATTTATAAGAATTGGACTAAAGGAACTAACAGTATATAAAAGTCATTGATATTTTTTTAATATATATACTAATCTCAGTGAACTAGGATTATTTTTTACTTATTTTGGAAAACGGGGATTTTATTTTTATTATTATTTTTAAGTGCCCTGTAAGCGCTTGATTAGTATTCCGTTTTTCATGCTGTGTGTGTGTGTGTGTGTGTGTGTGTGTGTGTGTGTGTGTGTGTGTGTTTCCCATATTTGTGTTTCTCTTTGCCCCTGTGTGTGTGTGTGTGTGTGTGTGTGTGTGTGTGTGTGTGTGTGTGTGTGTTTCCCATATTTGTGTTTCTCTTTGCCCCTGTGTGTGTGTGTGTGTGTGTGTGTGTGGATAGATAGATAGATAGACACAGGTATGCAGGCAGGTAGAGAGATACATGGATAATGGATGGATGGATAGTTGGATAGATA
>NC_136965.1:1472500-1475000 GCF_032717465.1 Coenobita brevimanus
CCATCTATCCGTCCATCCATCAGTATAGATAGATATATACAGATAGATACACACACTTTCTCCAACTGTTATTTTTTAATGAATGGCTGAGACCTGTACTCTGGTGTATGGATTTTTAGTTGTTTTTCCTTCCTCTGTTTATGTCCTGTAAAAAAAAAAAAAAAAAGAAAAGAAAGAAAATGAAAATTGTTTTTGCTTATAAAATTCATTAAAAAATAGAAGGATCGAAATGGGCACCTCAGGAGAAAATGAAAAAAATAGGAGCGTTTCGACACATCCAAAAATCGTCAAAAATGTGTATCAGAAACTCGAGAAATTTCAGTGGTAAGAGCAGCAGCCACAGCCACCACAGACCCCCCCAAAGACCGCCATCACCAGGACAATAACGGCGAGGGTAACGAACAATAACGGTGACCACAACGGCAATAACGGTCTGGGAATAACGGTAGGGGTTGTAACGGCACGGTTGTCGAGACGTGGCAACTTGTGGCGATTTTAGTTGCCATGTTTTGACTGGGAGCAAATGTAATGGATTCTTGTGTGCCTGAGGAATTGGCTTGTTTTATGACCATGGACCCGCAGCCTCCTCATCCTACTCTTCCTCCTCCTCGTCCTTATCCTCGTCCCTCGTCTTTAGGGTGTACGGGTTTCCTACTCTTCCTCTTCCTCCTCCCTCTTCCTTAGGCTGTACGTGTTTACCATAATCACTATCATTTTCTGGGGTCAGCGAGAATGAATTTAGAAATAAAAGGAAATGTATGTGGGCCGAAGCGGGGACTGAAGGGGTTAAATGGTATGCTGCATTAACCAGTATTTCAAAGTCCAAATTTGCATTGTAAAAAAAAAAAAAGTTAAGCTGTCTCCATATATTTTTTTAATTTGGTGAAGCCTCTCTGTCTGTCCACCTGTATTTTGTTAATATATATGATAGAATGTCATCAGGATATTCTGTTAATGAATCCAATAATTACTTAAGAAGGAGAGTTTTCTTTTAACCAATACACCAGTCCTGTATGAGACAGCCCTAGCATGTATTCAGTATGGATGGTGGGTGTTAGCGCCGAAGTGGTGACATGTGGAGGTGTAGGAGGACTACTGGGCCTTGGGATACGTCACTGCCCCCGAGAAATAGGCCCTGAAGCCTTTCCCTAGAGCCGGACACGTAAATAAAAAAGATAAAAAAAAAACAGTTTCTGATCTAGTCATGGCTATATATATTAAAATAAAAAAAAGTGTGTTTCTCCTCATTGTAAATTTTCGAGACAAATACAATTATTAACAGAAAAAAAATGAAAAGGAAAAAGTTGTACGTTCGTCAGTATCGTATCCACAGCACTTCTTCGTGACTAGCACCAGGTTCGGGATTCAAGGTGGGGAGATGACAATTTTTAGACCAATTTAGAGAGCGTATTTCAGAGCACATTCAGAAATTTTCAAGGGGTTGGAAATAAAAATCAAAAATTCTCCTCTGCTTCCGCCATTTTCCCTGACTTATTCACAACAGATGCTGCAAGAACAAGTACCTCGTGAGAGAGAGAGAGAGAGAGAGAGAGAGAGAGAGAGAGGGAGAGAGAGAGAGTCCACCCCAGAAGAAGCAAGATGTACAGAAGGAATATAAGGGAATGAAAAGATTTATTGATTGATTGGTTGAGAGAGAGAGAGAGAGAGAGAGAGAGAGGGAGGGATAGGGAGAGGGAGAGGGAGAGATGTATGAGGGAGAAGGGAGGGGCTGACAGGAGGGGACTCAGGCAGAGGACTATTACAGGACAAAATAGCAAAGTGACATCTGGTGTAACAGTGTGGGGTGCTATCCAGACTGTCAGTGTTAGTGAGACAGATAGCTGCCTCTGTTCACGTGTTTCTCTCTCTCTCTCTCTCTCTCTCTCTGTTTATACCTGCCTCCCACCACCTTCTGTCTTCCTATTATTTTATGTACACACGTTTATCTGTGGTCTCTCTCTCTCTCTCTCTCTCTCTCGTCTCTATAACTGGGGCTCTGGTAAATTTTTGTAGATACGTGTGTGTGTGTGTGTGTGTGTGTGTGTGTGTGTGTGTGTGTGTGTGTGTGTGTGTGTTAGAAGGCTTCTTAACACCTGTTCCTGAGCGAGTTAGTCTCATTATTACACCTTGGTATTATCCCTTATGCCATTTAGGTCTTTTTAATTCCAAGAAATACATGATTGAGAGACTGACTAGAAGAGTGTATGTGAGTGAGATGGAGAGGGGAGGGGAAGGGGAAGATCGAAGATGAGATGGAGGGGGTGGAGAGAATGAGAGACTGACTAGGAGAGTGTATGTGAGTGAGATGAGGTGGAAGGGAGGAGGAGCTCGGGGATGAGATGGAGGGATGGGGCTGCCTGATCACTAAGGACTGAATGACACGCAGGCGATTAATTTCCGCCTTGTCCACATCCGTCCGGGATTAAAACATGTAGATAGATAGATAGATAGACAGATAGATAAATATAGGTAGATGGAAGGGTGGTTGGATGGATAGATA
>NC_136965.1:1482500-1485000 GCF_032717465.1 Coenobita brevimanus
TTCAGCATTTCACTCCTCCTCCTCCTCCTCCTCCTCCTCCTCCTCCTCCTCCTCCTCCTCCTCCTCCTCCTCCTCCTCCTCCTCTTCTTCTTCTTCTTCTTCTTCTTCTCTAATCATCCCCCTCTCCCCAGACCGCGAACCAGCTGTTTACGTCAGTCATCAGATTTCAATTCCCTCTCTTCCTCTTCCTCCTCCTCTTCCTCTTCCTCCTCCTCTTCCTCTTCTTCTCTAACGTCCCCTCCTCTCCCCAGACCGCGAGCCAGCCGTCTACGTCAGTCACCAGATGATAGGGGTGTACCGTGGCGACGACGTAGCGATTAACTGTACCGTAACTGCGTACCCCAGACCTGTTGTGTTTTGGCAGGACTACACCGGAAAGATGATTATTACAGGTACGCTGAGAGAGAGAGAGAGAGAGAGAGAGAGAGAGAGAGAGAGAGAGAGAGAGAGAGAGAGAGAGATTACTGGTACTGTACATTTCCATAAAGAATTAAGCAAAGACCTGCAGGAAAATAGAGAGCATCATCATCATCATCATCAGTAATCCCTATCACCTTATCTTTGCAGGTGGGAGGTACAAGGTGGTGGAGACGCAGATAGGAGATAGCCCGCCTCGCATACAGACGACGCTGGTGATACGAAATCTGGAAGAGGAGGACATCTCGACTTACCGTTGCAACGCCTCAATTGATAACGATAAGAATAGGGAGAAGAGTCTGTCAGTGCAGCTAAGTGGTAGGTTGTGATAGATGGTGATAGGAGAGGTGACAGAGGCTGTGATGTGTGATGGAGAGTGATGTGTTGTCTGGGGGTTGTGATAGAATGTGATAGAGGCTGTAGTGGAGGGTGATAGAAGAGGTGACAGAGGCTGTGATGTATGATGGAGAGTGATGTGTTGTCTGGGGTTGTGATAGAATGTGATAGAGACTGTGATGGAGGCTATAGTGGAGGGTGATAGGGGATGTGATAATGTGATATGGAGTGTGCTGTGTGGTCCTTGTAACTCAGATGTGGGATGTGATAGAGAATGTGATATGTGACAGAGTAATTGGATGCTGTTGGGTGATTGGGAAAAGGGGATGTGTTGATGTGTGCTTTGAGGGAGGTGAATTTTTTTTTTTTTTTTTTTTTTTTATGCGAGGAAGAAGGAACCAAAGGCCATGGCCCGCAGTAACAGTTCCCTCCAAGAGAAAAACAAAATACAATAGAGAGCCAAATTCAAGATCCGATCATTTTGAGATGCCTGGACACACTGCGTTTGAAAGACTGGAGATCATAGGCAGCAGGAAATACAGACAGAGGGAGACAGTTCCAGAGTTGACCTGTTGCATAAATGAAAGACTGGGAGTAACGGTTAACTCTTGCATTAGAGAGTTGGACAGAAAAGGGATGAGAGTTTGCTGCCAGACGGGTGCTACGCGCCCGTCGTAGAGGTGGAGGAATGCAAGCAGACAGTTCAGAGGAGCAGTGACCATTAAAGTAGCGATAGAAAAGAGATAAAGATGCAACAGTGCGGCGAAGAGACAGAGGTTGAAGGGAGTCAGTAAGAGGAGGAGAGTTAATGAGACGAAAAGCCTTTGACTCCACCCTATTGAGAAGAGCTGTATGTGGGGAGCCTCCCCACACATGAGAGTTGTACTCCACACAGGGGCGGATAAAACCTCTGTATAGAGTCAACAATTGTGCAGGGGTAAAGAAAGAGCGGAGTCGGCTTAGCACACCCAATCTCTTAGAAGCAGATTTTACAAGAGATGTAATATGATCTTTCCAAGATAAGTCCCGAGTAAATGAAACCCCAAGCATGTTCAAGGATGATGCAGGATTAAGCTGAATATTATTAAACATTAATGGGTATACCTGTGGAAGATTTTGTCGGGTTGATAGGTGTAAGAACTGAGTCTTAGATGCATTAAAGACAATCATATTATTTTTACCCCAGTCAGCGATACGAGCCAAGTCAGACATTAGGTGTGCCATAGCCTCATCCCTTGTTTCTTGAAGTAACTGTTGAGATGGGCGTTGCGGGAACCGAATGGAAAGGTGAAGGGTGGAGTCATCAGTGTATGAGTGGATAGGGTTAGATGTACAGCTTAGAAGATCATTGATGAATAAAAGGAAGAGAGTTGGTGATAGGACAGAGCCCTGAGGAACACCACTGTTGATAGATCTAGGAGAAGAACGATGGCCGTCTACAACAGCGGCTATAGAACGACCAGAAAGGAAGCTAGCGATGAAGGCACAGATAGAAGGATAGAAACCGTAGGAGGGCAGTTTGGAAATTAAAGATTTATGCCAGACTCGATCGAAAGCCTTTGAGATGTCAAGTGCAATGGCAAAGCTTTCGCCAAAGTCCCGAAAGGAGGATGACCAGGAGTCTGAAAGGTAGGTGAGAAGATCGCCAGTGGAGCGTCCCTGACGGAACCCATACTGACGATCGGAAAGAAGGTTGTGATAGGAAAGATGCCTTAAAATTTTTCTATTAAGAATTGACTCGAAAACT